>NC_133620.1:427960169-428147669 GCF_048593235.1 Sminthopsis crassicaudata
CTTTGGAGACAATTCTGTATATGGCCCCAAGTGCTCTTAAGAGGTCCTGTTCCTCATCTAAGCCTCCACCTTATTTTCCAAATGGAGGAAGAAATGACCAAGGTTCTATGCCCCTCTCTAAAAAAGTTCTTTTGTAGCAGAAGCCAAGACTCTAGAAGAGAGCTCACTCTAGGGAAATTGCCTGTCAAATTATTTCAAGGAAATGGCATTTCGACAGCAGTCACAGGAGGTTTTCTTCCCACTTCCTGCCATCTATTTCAATCTCTCTCTCTCTCTCTCTCTCTCTCTCTCTCTCTCTCTCTCTCTCTCTCTCTCTCTCTCTCTCTTTCTCTCTCTCTCTCTCTCTCTCTCTCTCTCTCTCTCTCTCTCTCTCTCTCTCTCTCTCTCTCTCTCTCTCTCTCTCTCTCTTTCTCTTTGTCTCTGTCTCTCCTTTATCTTTCTATCCTACCCTCTCTCTTTATTTCTATGGCATGTTTCTTCCTCCTGAATCAACTGAACCATTTATTTCCTATTGATGCTGCCTTTGAAAAAAACCCCAAAACTTAACTTAAAATTGGTCCCATATATCTTGCCAATTGTAAATTCCCCTTCCCCAGGACACTGATATGATAAAATATGAAATTTTGAAAGCTGGTTGTAAGTCTGAAAAAGAGGGCTCCTAAACTGGCAGCCACAGGGAGGATCTGGAACCTCATTTACCACATTTGTAAGTCCCCTCCATTCACTCCCTCTCCCCCCAATAATTCAGAAAGCCAGGGAACAAATAACACAATAAAAAGAATGTTGACTGAGTTGGGAAATCAGGACACCTAGATTCTTAATCTCAGCCCTGACACTAGTTAGCTATGTGACCTTTGAAAAATGTTTTTGCTTTTCTGAGACCCATTTTTTTTATCTATGTGAGTAGGGTTGGGTTACTATATTTTTACCTTTCCTTAAATCTACAGCACTTAGCACATTATAAATTCTTGTTGACTGACTAACCAATCACATGACTTAGAGGAGCCCTTCCTGCTCTAAAATTCAATGATTTTTAAATTTCTTCAATCCCCATATGAACACATACTCCCCTGACCATTTCAGCTTCTCTGTGGATTGTCACCCTGCTAGATTGTAAGCTTATTGAGGGCAGGGATGGTTTTTCTATTTTTGTTCTTGCATTCCCAATGTTTGGCACTTATACATAGTAAGTGCTTAATAAATGTTTGACAATGTATACATATGTTTTTGTGAGTGCAGCACAACAAATATATAAATACATACATGGAAACCCCAGAACATATGTATATATGACTCATGAAAGCCCACTCTACCAGAAGACACAAACAAAGTTTCAGTTACTCTGTTAAGAGCTACCCAAACCTACTACTGATCACAGGGCTAGTCAGGCGAAATTGGTGGTGAGACCACAAGACTTAGTATCTCACAGTATCATAAGATCATAGATCTAGAACTGGAAAGGACCCTAAAATCCATATACTCCAATGCCCTCATTTTACAAAAGAGGAAAATGAGGCATGTTAGTGAAGTTACTTGACAAAAGCCACAAAGGTAGGTAGTCAGACATGAAATAGACCCCCACCCTTCAAGGTACTTTATGAAATAATATTTGTAAACTACTTAGCCCAGTGCCTGGCATAGAGTAGGCAGTAGGCACTTAACAAATGTTTGCTCCCCACCCTCAATCAGGGTAAACAATATTTATATGTGTGTATAGCATTGGCCCTCCTCATCTCCAATCACCTTCAGATGAGAGAGGGGGGGGGGGGAGAAGAGAGAAGAGAAATCAAGAGACAGAGAGAGAGACAGAGACAGAAACAGAGAAGAGAGAGGAGGAGAGAGACAGAGAGATAGAGAGAAGATGATTGGAGGTAGGGAGGGTACAAAGTGATATGTGGGTATATATATACACACTTGTCTACATACAGAGAAATTTTTTGATCCTACAAGTAACATAGGTAATAGTTCCAGACCCACCAAAATTTATTGAGAAGGAACATGGCAGAGTCAGACCAATGCATTAAGAAAATCACTTTGATAGCTGTGTAGAGAATAGATTGGAGAGGAGAAAGACTTATGGTAGAGATACCAATTTAGAAGCTATTGCAATAGGGATGACCTGAACCAGAGTGGGGGAGTCTGTGTGAGCAGAGATGAATGAGAGCGATGTTGTGAAGGTAGAACCAAGTAAGATTTTTTTAACTGTTTAAATATAGGGAAGGAGAGTGAATATCTGAGAATGGCAGAGTTTGGGAATCTGTATGCCTAAAGGGAAGAAGGGAAAGATAAGGAGCACTTTTCAGGATATGTTGAATTTGAGAAGTCAAAGGGACATCCAGTTCAAAAGGTCCAATTGGCAGTTCTTGATGCAAGATTGAAGCTCAGGGGAGAAGCTGGGGCTTTTTATATAGATCTGTGAATCATCTACATAGAAGTGATAATTAGATCCATGAGGGTTGATGAGATCACTGAGAGAGTGTGCAGAGAAAGAAGAAAAGGGGGCCCAGGACAGAACTTTGGGGAAGATCTAGTTAGGAGACTGAGGCAGAATGGTCAGACAGATGAACTAAGAAAGCAGTGTTACAATAACCCAGAGAAGAGAGGCTATGAGGCTATCTGGGAGCAGAGGGTGGTCAGCAATGTCAAATGTCAAATGATGCATAGGATCTTGGGAAAAGCTATCAAATTTATCAGTTAAGAGTAGTAAGTAGCAAAGGATCTGATGACAGATCCAGGACACCTTCATATATGTATATATATATACACACACATATATATGTATATATAATATGTATGTATGTATCTATCTTGTAGTATCTATCATATCTCTTAAATTGGCCCTTGATTATTCCTAAATTTGCACTTTCCTATTTTCTGCATTGTATGCATATAAATATAGATATTGTCTGGCAAACTAAACCATCATGCTCTGAAAAGCATTTTATCTCAAAAATACTACTCTGGCCTCCCTCAAAATACCCACTATAGTAACAGCTTCATGGTGGCTGCTTAACATTATTGCTGAGTTAAATTGAAGAAGGCTGTGGCTGATAGACCCTGACATAATTCGTCTTTCATTATCAGTATAACTGGGATTTTGCTTTATATTTCAAGGAGCACAGAAGTGCTCTTCAAGTGACCTAACACAATCCAGTGGAAAGAACAGCAAATTAGGAGACTCAGAGGATGAATTTCAGTTCTGTTACTGACTGGGCGGCCTTGGTCCAGTCAATTCAGTTCTCTTAGTTTCCTCTTCTGGAAAGTGAGGGAGTTCGACTAACTGGTCCCTAATATTCCCTGTGACTTTGAGCAAGGGAAGCATCATCTATATGATAAGTGTTGGACTAGGTTCAGGTCCTTTCCAGTTACAAATCCTATAGGAAAGGATCATTGTTTAGCACAGGGCCAGCATCCCCAGAGGAGATTGAAAGAGGATGGGTCAAAGGCTCCAACAGACTTCAAGTTAAAGTGCTTTGCTCCATCTATCTCTGCCCTGAGGGACTCCAGGAGGGAGGACGTTCAAGTGACGTGAATTAGTGCAGGAGTTTACTATAATGCACTGTCAGGTGGCCAGGCTGCCTCCTGGAAAAGCCACCCTCCCGGCCAGACACTTGGAACGTCCCTCCACTTTTCAGCCCCCAGCCAGGGAGAATGACACTTCTGAGCCAGAAGGGCTGTTTGGGAGCAAAAAGTCCCAGAAGGCGAGACAGGTGTCCCCGCTGGGTTGGATTCGAAAGGGAGTGGAGGGAAAGTGATGTTCATCAGAAACATCTCGCTGCTTGTGGGCGGAGGGAGATAAATTCTCGTTTGTAAATGTGATGATATAAATCCTCAGTGCCCTACCTAATCAAGGCTATACTTTTAGCTGTCAACCATTGAGTTCCAAAGGGAAATTCCCTAAGAGTAACTTGAGCATGGTGACAATACCGGTTGTGCTAGATATCCTTTATGTTGACGACTGAGTAGAAGAGCTACGCTTAAGGAGCCGGGAAGAGGGGACTGAGGAGAGGGGGATGGGAGGCCGAGACGTAAAAGGCTCCGAGTTATTTTTACCAAAACTGGGGACCTCAGAACAGAAGCCCGAGAGGGAGAGCGAGACAAGAAGACAAAAAGTTAAGGGCTGAGGGGGAGGGGGAAGGAGAAAGGGAGCGGGGTTGGGGGGGGGGGAGAGGTAGGCGTGTGTGGCTGTGTGCTCCTATGCCTCGCTGTCTGACTAACTGGCCCCTTTCCAAGGTGATTTCCCATAAACCACATGCTCTGAGAGGCCGCTTTAAAAGGCCGAGCCCGCCTGGGCCAGTGGCGCTCAGCTCGGCTCCAGAAAGTGAAAGTTGGACTCGGGACTCCGGCAGCCCCCAGCCCCCCGGAGCCGAGCCGAGTGTCGCCACTGGATTAGCAGCCCTCTGCTCCGCTTTCCCCGAGGCCGCGTGCAGGCAGCCCCCTTGCGCCCAGCCTCCGGCCACTCAGAAGGACTCCGCACGGCTCACCCAGCAAGGCTCCGCTCGCTCCGACTCCGGCCCGGGGGACAGCCGCCCTGATGACCCCACGGGGCGCAGGCGGGAACTGCCCACTCACGGTAAGCGCCAGCTCCGCGCGCCTCTCCCCAGAGCCCCCCGGCCGCAGAGCTCCCACAGGCTCGCTCGCCCTCTCGCTACCATCTTTCTTCTCGCCCCCATTCTTTCTTCCTTTGCTCTTTCCTGATTTCCCCCCGATTCTGAGCAGCCACTGGCAGGGAACATGGGCGCTTCACTCCTTTAAGGGGTCCTCTACAGTCCCCTCCTCCACCACAGACCCCTCCTGCCACTGCCATTTGCCGGGTTAACGCCACCTGGTAGTCATTTAGCTGCAGGGGCGGCTTAAAGTTTAGGTACAATCTAAGAGGCGCAGGGAATGCTGCCCAGGGAAAGCTGTATCCTAAAGATGCTGTTCTTCCCATTCTCCTGAGGGGAAGACTGTGGCATTAGAGCAGTGGCCAAGGAGGACCTTTGGCTAGTAGACTTAGGCTTTGGAACCCCTCCGCGGGGTTTGGCCTCTGCCCCAGACCCATCCTACTGTTATTGGAGGAGGGGGGGTTTCGAAGCCCAGCTCGATGTCTATTTTATCTGGCTTCCTGCCCCTTGTCTTATCGTTGCGCTAAAGAAAGCAGACCGTTAGAAGGGGATCAGGGGCGGAAGGGCACGGGGCTTGCAGCTGGAACAGGCTGCAAGCGCTGCCTAGCTCCTTAGGATGCCCGGGTCGGTGCCAAGCAACCTGACTGTAGAGAGGAAAGGAGAACTCCGGTGGAGGACGGGGGACAGGCAAGCAGGGACTTGTCTCCAGCAGCCGGCTAGTTCAGGGAAAGCGGGGCTCGTTGTGGCCCCGAGAGCTTGCCCCGCCGCTAAGTCTTTGAGAAAACAGATCTTTTATGGACTGAGCTTAGCCCCCCTCCCATTATGAGTTAGGGCTGGAAGTGGCTGGGGAAAGTGGGGAAAATGTTGTAGGCTGCTAGGTAAGGCAAAAGAGGCAGAGAAAGTGGAGGATTAGAGCGGCACGATTTAGGAGTACGCCAGAACGAGGCTCTGGCACTTTTCCCTAGAGAGCCGAAGCACCCCCTTTCCCATTCTCCCCCATGCACACACAGGCAGCCTAGCTCAGCTCTGCAAGCCGTGCACGGGCAGCACAGCATCCCAGGGCAGAGATGTCATGGAAAGCTCCTAGCCTTCTTCTCACAGACAGGAACACAGGGATGCTTAAATGTATATGGATTTCCGGCGCCTAGTGAGAAAACTCTCTCCCCTCCTCCCCCCTCCCTCTGATGGAACTCTCCGGAGCAGGGAACACAAAAGGGATCAGTGGAGAAGGGGAAGGAAAAAGAACAAGAAGAAAAATCTGATAATAACCGAGAGAAAGGGACTGACAGAGCCAGGGAGAGACGAACAAGGACCGAAAAAGAAAGATGGAAAGATGGAGGTGGGATTGGAAGAGGTGAGGGGCAGAACGGAGGCCTGGGATAACACTGGTGAAAGGAGAGGAAGGAACTGAAGGTGGGATAGCGTGCAGAGTAGCAAAGAAGGGGAAGGGTAAATTAAGGGCAGGGGGGAATGGGAGGAAAGAACCTGAATGAAGAGTGGGAGGTCAGAGATTTTGAAAAAAGAAGTTGAAAGAGGATGGGCTGAAGGCTCCTTTCCATTTTGCTGCAAGTTGCTGTTCTGAAAGGGTGGGTAAGGATACAGCTATCTGAGCTACTAGCCCTGCCAGTAGCAAAGATTCCTTTCTGAGCAAGGGAGGTTGGGAGGGGAGAGGGAAGAGAGAGGCCAGATGCAGGCTAGAAAGTTAACCCTTGGGTGCCCATTCCCATTTTAATAAAGGACAAATGCTGGAGCGTAGAAAAACACTGGGGCTCCTTTGGATACTTTCACTGCTGGCTTTGTTAACAAAACTCAGGGCCAGACTTGGCAGATAGGAGTTAGTTGGTTGCCTGTAAATATGGGAGATGCTCCTCTGTCCAATATATTGCCCACTCATTTCCACTATTGCATAAATTTCATTAGAAGCAGTTCAATTCCATTGAGTTAAGCCTTATCCTGTCCCTGTGCTCCTTTTCTAAAGCGAAAATACTCCTCCAAAGATAGAGAATGAATGCCTGGCCTGCCAGTGGGACAGAGGATATGACAGAGAGGGAGTGTTCTGTGGTAAATAGAACTCAGGATTTATATTCAAGAAGACCTGAGGTTCACAGTTCACCTCAGAAACTAGCTGCAACCCCAGTCAAGCCACTCCTCTGGGTTCCAGCTTCGTGTTGGACTTACTGACCTCAAAGGTCCTAAATATTTGATCCTATGATTTCTTTCTGGGAGATGAAATGTAGGTTTAAAGCTCTCAGGAGCCGAGGTAGTGGTAGGGACTGTGTCTCTCCCTTAAAATCATGGTTTTTTTTCAGAGGTCAGTTCTGATTTCCTTATCACCCAGCAGTATCTTGAGTCTTTCCATACAGAACCATATTCCACAATTTCCCTTCTTTCTAGTCTCACTTTAATCTTTATGGAGTTAATGACAATGATAGAAACATCTCAGTTTCTATTCATACTCCTCCTCAGAATGGTCCTTAGTCTGAGATAGGGTCATATTGACAATGCCTTCTGCTTGTAGTCTTACTAAAGTGAGCCCTGAGATTTCAGAATGTCCAATCCAAGATGCTGTTTCCAGAACCAAAGAGGGGAATAAAGAGAGGTTTTCTGGATCAGTCCTTGAATCCTATTTTACTCCTTATCTACAGGATCATAAATTTAAAATTGGAAGGAACCTCAGAGGCCAAAAAAATCTAATCCCCCTTTTTTACAGATGAAGAAACTGAGGCACAGAGAGGTTGAGAGCCCTGTCTAAGATCACACAGTAAGCGCTACACAGTAAGCGCTAGAGTTTGGATCAGCTATAGGATGTGTGACCTTACTCCAAATGTTTAAGGAATCTCAGTGTATCAAGTGATTATTAGCCTTTTCCTCCAAGGAGTACCCTCTCTTTCAGATAGACTTGTTCTTGGGTTGTCACCTCACCAGTTTTGGTCATGCTTTGGTCATGCTATAACTGTATCTTCACCTTTTCTTTATCTGACTCCTACGTACCCTTTAAAGACCAGATCACATCTCACTTCCTCCATGAAGCCTCCTTGTTAATTTATTGCATTTTAATCTTCCCTCCCCCAAATTCCCAGAGCATGCAGTGAATCATATATTTTTAGGTTTTGGAGAAGATATATGGAGAAGTCTGCATAATTCTCCTCACATTTTTCTGACATTCTCCAATTGTTTCAAATGCTTGAATTTTGTTTCCTCCATAGAGCTGATGTGAGGATTAAATGAGATAACTTTTGGAAAGAATGTTGCAAACTTTAAAGACTATATAAAAACTCTCTGTGATTATTATCACCTACATTATAAACTTTAGCTCTATCTTTCTCCTTTCCCTTCTTTGCTTCCTCTTTTCTTTAGCTCTGTCGACATTTTTACTGTCTTATCTCTAGCCGCTTCTTTCTTTCTCTCTATCATTTTTAATCCCTTCTTTCAATCCCCTTTCACCTTTATCTTTTCCTCTAAATTTGACTTTGGTTCTCTGACTATCCCTTCTCCCCTTCATGCCCTATGCATTTCTTGTATCTCCTAAAGTACATACATTGTGCTGTACACAGTAGCTGGGGAGGGGGGAAGAGACCTGTTCCTCCGTTCCAGGAAAGTTCTCTGTGTAACCCCAACATTTTATATTCTTGGGGTGGGGGTAGGGGTGGAGAGTAGGACATGCTAGTGGTCAGCTCTATACTTGTAAGGAAGGCATATCAAATATCCCAGAGAAAGTCTTTATGTCTCTCCTCCCAATCCCTATTTGGAAAAAGTGGAGCCCAAGATAGTAAGGGATATATGGAGAGAAGATGCCATAGATCCAGAGAGATGGGAAGCCTGTGAGGAAGAGAAGGATGCCAGAAGTTCTTTCTTCTCCTACCCAATTCTCATGGAGCATCTTTAGAGGATGGAATAATAGGGCAGGTGAGAACCCTCAGGGAGCATGGTAAAGAGAAATCTGTAAGTGATAAGAGCCATGCAAATAGGAAAGGAAGCTCAATATGATAGATGCCAACTAAAGAATGGCGCAGGAAGCCTGGCATCTCTGGTTGTGATTAATCTGTTGGGTTGGGTCTGATGGCACACCCATTGCCCTGGGGACTCTGGCAAGGGGACTGACTCCACAATGAAACTAAGTCTGGACAATAATATGTTCTCGGGGAAGAGCCAGAGGCTAGTGTGGAATGGGTAAAGTAGAGAAAAAGAAAGCATGATTGGTAAGGGAAAATATTTCAGGCTCTCAAGGCCAGAAACTAGAGTAGAACCTGGGTGTCAAGAGACTGGAACATCTGTCAGTTTCTAATATCACAAAGTACCTAGCACTATTCTAAGTGGTTTGAGAACAAAATAAAGTATGGACACAGTCCTTGTCTTCAAGGAACTAATAATGAAATGAGAAAGATAAGATAGATCATTGGTAGAACAAAATGGAACTAAGTACTACCTGGGCTAATGGCTTTGAAACTTTAATTAAAGGAAGGGGGGGCACATGTGACATTGATGTGCAGAGGGAGGTTATAAAGGTTTGGGGAATTTGAATTTGTGGGAGCCAGCTTTTTTTGGGGGTAGAAAGAAACTGATCCTATAATTGACAAAATTAAGACTCAGTTTCTTAGGAAAATAAAATATTTCAGGGGTGACTAAGGAGCAGAGCTCAGACTGATCCCAGAGTCTAGCTTGGGTAGAAAACCTCAGGTCTTAGCTCCCAGGAAGAATAAGGGAACCCTTTTTGAATTTCCCTTGGCCTTCTCCATTTCAGATATGGCTGGGCTGTTGGCTTCTGCTGCCTTGTTTCCTGATGGTCTGGAGCTTTCCCACCCATGGGCCAGAAACTTGTAACCGTCTTATTGGGGAAGGTCACCTAAAGAAGCTGCAGCAGCTGGTGAGTGTATTCCAGACTCTTAGCCCCACTCCAACCTCCTCCACCCTTTTCCTGGGAAATTGGGGTTGGGGGAGCAAGTCCAACGGAAGAGGAGCTCTAAGGTAGAGAAAGGCAGGTGAAGACAAGTCCTTATCCATTCTTACCTCCCCCTCATCCTGTGGAAAAAGATAAGAAAGAACTGTAGCACATCAGGCTTATACATTTTGAGCTTGGGGAACAGAGTATGAAGGTGGTAGATGGCAGAGATGGAAGAGGTGGGAGAAGAGAATTTGGCTGTATTTTTAGGCAAAAGTCCTAGAGCCATAATTTGGGTGGAGGGACAAATTGGGCTTTGTCCCAGGGCTCCAAATTTAGGGAGTGCTGACAGCACCTGTCAGCTGCCCAGAAACAAAAAGCATAGTGCCTTGTTATTGAGAATAACTAGTTAAAATGTGGAGTTATCTCCCACAAGTTTCTCTGCATCACCCTTCCCCACTATTTCTGGAGTCTATCTCCCTCCATCTCCTATATGCTCAGTCCCTACCCTACTAAACCCACTAGCTGAGAGGATCATATTTGAGATTTTTGACCAAGTTGCAAAAAGTTCTAGTTATAACTTTAAAATGTCAATCATTTGTGGTCCTTGATTTTCCCTTGGCTAAGCAGAAGAGAGTCCTGACTCCCCATTTCCCTGTGTACAATGT
Organism: Sminthopsis crassicaudata; assembly: GCF_048593235.1. NCBI lineage: Eukaryota > Metazoa > Chordata > Mammalia > Dasyuromorphia > Dasyuridae > Sminthopsis > Sminthopsis crassicaudata. The sequence continues at coordinate 427,970,324 of NC_133620.1, forward strand.
CCTGAGGATTCCCTGACCTTTGCCATTGCCTGAGTTAATGATTGCCCAGGAAAGAAACCCTAGGATTTCAGCAAACATTTCTGGTCCTTTCTCTGCTTCAGGATGTCTTCTAGGAGGGAACTTCCTCAGAGCCTCCAAAAGGCATTCCTGCCCTAGAGGAAAGAAGGCTCTCAGATCATACTTCTAGAGGAATCCATATGTTATAATGGAAACATATCAGATCTAAAAGTCAGGGGAGCTGAGTTCAAATCTTAAGATTTCTTGCTTCTTATCTCTGGGACTTAGGGGAAGGCTTTTCACCTTTTAGGGTCTCAGTTTCCTCATCTCTAATCTGAGGGTTTGAATGATTTCTAAAGTCCCTTCCAAAATGATCCAAGGACCTTCCCCTCACTCCTCAGCTCTCTCCTTGGGCTTTAGGTACCATTACCCTCTATGACCCAGAATGTTCTTCCACTTCACTAGACAATCATTGGTTCTTGGACCATCAGAAATCATCTGATTCAACCAGTGGATGATAAGCAAGAATTGGGACAGCCAGATGTTGTCAATCCAGACTTGTTCCTGTGGCCATAGTAGGACTCCTACAGGGTTCGGCAGTAATCCAGAGGGGTTTATGAAGTCAGGCCCCAGGACACTGAGCAGGGTGGCCCATCAGGCAGGTCTCATTTTTACCATCCCATAGGCTCTTTGGATCTGACCTCCCACAAACTCTCCTCAGAACCCCTCCTCAGAATTTCAGAACTGCAGTCCTAACCTAGTCTTCCTGAGTGATACCAAAACAGACTTACTCTCTGAGCTTCCAGAGAAACTGCTCCTCACATCTGGATATAGGAAATGGAAAGGAAAGCGTTCCATGTCCTATTCTTCTTCACCAGGAATATGTATAAGCTCCCTCCTGGTACAATAGACCACCTTCTCTTTTCCTTGACCCCATTTTCCCAATAGGTCCTTCTGTACTTTCAGTGAAATTTCATTGCTAGGTTGGTGCTAGCTTCCTCAAGAGGAAATGCTATACCATGGAGAAGAGAATAGGGAGAGATGCTAATATCTTTTCCCCCTTATATTAATCCTTAAATACCCCCATGCAAATCACCTGCGGGACTATAGCTTCTCTCCTCTGGGTTTGAGTCTCTTAACTTAGCCAATGAACTGTTCCTTCTCCCGGGGTCCCCCAAACATTGATGAGGAGTCACAATCAAAGACTATGTATCTTCTCCCCTCACTGATCTTTTCCCAAAAAGATGGCGTCCTTCTCTCCTTCCACCTTCTTTTTCATCACCTAGAGACACACTAAAATGTATTAGGATTAAGAGCAGGAAGGAATCTATTATAGTATTTGGCCCACTACAGTGTGTGTATGTGTATGTGTGTATGTGTGTGTATGTGAGTGGGTGTGTGTATGCGTGTGTGCGTGTGCTTACAGTTAAAGAAACCAAGACTTAGTAAGGTTTAGTATCCTGCTCAAGGTCACCCAAATAGTAAGGAGAAGCAGGATTTGAACCTGGGGCTCTGATCCAAATCTATAAGTCAACAAACATTTATTAAGCACATTGTGTGTTTCAGACATTGTGGGGATGCAAAGACAAAAACCAAATTATCCCTGTCCTCAAGAAGCTTATATTCTATAGGGGGAACCCCCATACAGACAATAAAAACAAATATCTATAAAATAAGCATAAGACAATTTAGAGGGAAGGAACTAGCAGCTGTTGGGGGGTGATGGAGAGGTATGGGACCAAGAAGGGTTTTATGGAAGAGGTGGTGGTGAGATGAGCTTCAAAGGAAATGTGGGATTCAAAGAGGAAGAAATGACATGCAAAAACACAGAGATGAGAGATGGAGTGTTATATATAATCAGAAAATTGAGGGAGGGGCCCTAACAGTTGGAGGAAGGGGTTCAGAAAATGTCTTTGGCAAAAATTGGCACTTGAACTAAACCTTGGAAGGATCCAATGCGATCCCACGTTCAGGAGTTATGCTCTGGATCTTCGCCACTTACCCAGGGATAGACTGAGGTCTGATCTACTGCCCTCATCTCTTTCAGATTGACAGCCAGATGGAAACATCCTGCCATATTACCTTTAAATTTGCAGACCGGGACCAGCTGGTAAGAGACAACTTTTGGCTCAGTATGCTGAAAGCTTGTGAAGAGCTCTTCCTACTCATGTTGGTCTCCCCACCCAGCAGAGAAGTCTAGAACAGGATATCCCTCCTCTTCCGGAGGCTTAGTACATCCTCAGGGTCCAGGGTACAGGGCTTAGCATTAGACCCCTGCTGTTCTCTCACCTCTTCATATCCCAAAAAAAGAAACCCAACAGGTTATTCTCTAGCCCATGAAACTGGGTCTGCATTGCCTTCTGGGAAATATTTTACCTATGCCTAGAGGACTAAAATTGGCCAAGGATTCAAGAGACCTGGAGGATTTTGAGCTTCTGAGATCTGAGGGGGAATGCCTCCTGAACTGTCACATTAGAATCTCTATAGAAGCTTATTCTCCTTGTATTGCTCTCTTTATGGCAGCTCAGAAGAGAGAGAGCGAGAGAGCGAGAGAGAGAGAGAGAGAGAGAGAGAGAGAGAGCGAGAGAGAGAGAGAGAGAGAGAGAGAGAGAGAGAGAGAGAGAGAGAGAGGCAGACAGACAGATTGAGACAGAGAGACAGAGAAAAGAAGGGAAGGAGGGAGGGAATGAAAGAAGATAGGAAGGAAGGGAGGGAAGAAAGAAGGAAGGGAGGGAAAGGGAAAGAGAAAGAGAGAAGAAAGAAGAGAAAGATAGAGATCCTGAGAGAAGAGGAATAGGGAGGACAAAGTGACAGAGAAAGAGGGGGAAAGATATAAGGTGAAGGAGTGGGAAAGAGATAAGGGAAAGAGGAGAAAAGGAGGGGAAGAAATCAGAAATAGGGAAAAGCAAAGAGAAGGGTTTAAGGGAGATATAGAAAGAGAGAGGGAAATGGAGAATGGAAGAGGAGAGGGGCAGAGGAGGAGAGAGAGACATAGATACAGAGCAGGCAAATGGGGAGAAAAGACAAAAAGGGAGGAGAGAGAGACAAAGAGAGGGGGGAAGGAAGGAGAGAGTAAAGTACAGAAAAGGAAGAGGGAAGGGGAGAGGGAGAGAAGGATGGGGATGGGGAAGGGGCTGGGTTTGGGGTGCTATTGATCCCAGAAGCAATTTTCAGGCTCATGTTTTTCAGAAAGATTCCATCTGCTACCTTAAGAAGGCATTTCCCCTGATCCAGGACATTTTTGAGGAAATCATTCGCTTCAAGGACAATTCTCTCAATTACAATGCCTCCAGGGATCTGCATGAGCTCTACCTGAGGCTGAGGGATGATGGGTGTGTCACCAGGGAGCATGAGGAGAGAGATGAGGTTGGAGCTGCAGCCTGTTACTTGCCATCGGCACCCCTCCTATCCCTTCCACCCTATCCCCAAGTGGTAGAACAAACAAGAGGGAGGGAAGGAGAGAGGGGAGAAAGGCTGGTGGTCGAGAAGGTAAAATGGTACCCAAGAAGAAGAGATGGGGGCTTGGGGAGGATCTGCAAGGACAGGTCATCTCCACTGGAAAGAAATCCCTCTCTGGGATACAGGTCCAGTTTTTGACCTCATTGAAGACTGAGGAATGTTATGGATCTTCTCTGAATGCTAGTCAGTCTAGCTCTGGAGACATGCTTTTTGAGAGTGAGGTGGCTAAAGCTTTGGGGGCAGGTACTACCTGGTTTTCCCTCCCCCAATGTTCTTCCTTTTCATCCACCAATCTCCTGCCAGGACCAAGTTCCCTCCCTTCTCTAACATTATACATCTCTATCTAAAGGATGCTTGGAAAAGAATGAAGAAATTAAAGGGAAAAAAAAAAAAACAGAGGAAAGCAAGCAGGTCTTTGACCTGGATCCTAGCCTCTCTCAGAGCCTCCTTCCAGCTAGACCACAGTCCTCTGGTTTTTTCTCTTTCCTCTAGTTCCTTACTTTGGGCACTGGGGCAGAGAGGCTGCTAAAGTGCTGGGGCTTCTCAGCCTGTAACTGTAGGGCGATGGGTAAACCCAGACCCTAGATGCCTCTATTTCCCCTTATATGTAATCCCCAATCTGGACAGCCAACAAGATTATTTCCCTCATCTAATTTATGGTCCAAGAAGAAGGGGGAGAGACAGAGGCAGATAAAATGGGACAGAGGGAGAGGGAAAGATCTTTGTACAATACCTTCATCAAGATGTCTCCTTTCTCTTCTTTCCCACTTCCTCCCCCCAATCCAGGCCTGTGTTAGGACTTTCAACAACACCCCTGTCCAGATATTGGAGAAGGTCCAAAATATCTTTGTAGAAACCAATAGACTCCTTAACGATGACTGGCGTATCTTTGACCGTGATTGCACCAGTAGCTTTGCCAAATGTGTCAGTTCAGGTAAGAGAGGACAGGGGAACACCAGAGGAGAGGGATGGGAGATGAGAAATGGGGATTGGGGGGGCAAGAGAAGAGGGTCAAGGGGGTTAGGGATTCCCATGGGGGTGGGGGTGGGGCAGGGCAGAGCAAAACTTAGCTAGCCCTGGGGCAGTGATTCTGCCTGAGCTCATGTGTGTGCAAAGCTATTTCCATGAATGTGTGTGGGGGGTAGTTTTTATGTGCTCATGAGCATTAACAGTCAAATGTGCTTTCCAGTCCGTGCACACACGCACATGTGCTTGCTTGTCTATGTATTTACAGATCTGAAGGGCCTAAGGGTATGGAATTTTGAGGTCCAGATGTGGAGGGGGTAGGGTACACCTGGCCACCTGTGTGTGCTCAGTTTTGGATGGATCATAGCTAAAGGTGCCTGGATTAAGACTTGGGGTTCAGTTGAGAGCAGGAGCAAAGAATCAGGACCCTTATGTCAAGTGGCCCCCTAGAAATCCCCTGGGATATGGATGACTCTAGGAGGCCTCTATCCCCACCTCTGCTTGGGGAAGCCTTTCCCCAGCCTCCCCGAAGTGCAGGTGTCAGCTCTAAGGGGGAGGTCAAGTTGAAGGGGGAGGTCACTTTGAACTCCGTCCCCTATGCCCAGCATACATGTGCCCTCTCTGTCCTTGTCTCCACGCCCCAATGTCATGCGTGCCAGCTTGCCACGCCTGTCCTTGTTCCCTGTCTCAGACTGTGTCTCTCTGATCTTAGTCAGAGACGAGCACTGACCCCTACTACTCTGCCAGATTTTAGGGCCCCTTCCTAGGAGTGGCCAAGACCTCATGCTCCCTGGCGATGGCTAAGCACATATGTCACATTGCTCCAGTGAGTTGGGCACTGGCCCAACCTCTCTCTCACTCACACACTTGCTCTCGCTCTCTTGCTCTTGTTCTCACTCTAGCTCTCTTGCTCTCGCTCTCTTGCTCTTGCTCTCACTCTAGCTCTTTTGCTTTTGCTCTCACTCTCTTGCTCTCACTCTAGCTCTTTTGCTTTTGATCTCACTCTCTTGCTCTCTAGCTCTCTTGCTCTCGCTCTCTTGCTCTTGCTCTCACTCTAGCTCTTTTGCTTTTGCTCTCGCTCTCTTGCTCTCGCTCTCTTGCTCTCACTCTCGCTCTTTTGCTCTTACTCTTTTGCTCTCGCTCTCTTGCTCTTGCTCTTTTGTTCTCATTCTCTTGCTCTTGTTCTTGCTCTCACTCTAGCTCTCTTGCTCTCGCTCTCTTGCTCTTGCTCTCACTCTAGCTCTCTTGCTCTTGCTCTCACTCTAGCTCTCTTGCTCTCGCTCTCTTGCTCTTGCTCTCACTCTAGCTCTTTTGCTTTTGCTCTCACTCTCTTGCTCTCACTCTAGCTCTTTGCTCTTGCTCTCACTCTAGCTCTTTTGCTTTTGCTCTCACTCTCTTGCTCTCACTCTAGCTCTTTTGCTCTTGCTCTCACTCTAGCTCTTTTGCTTTTGCTCTCACTCTCTTGCTCTCACTCTAGCTCTTTTGCTTTTGCTCTCACTCTCTTGCTCTCACTCTCGCTCTTTTGCTCTCGCTCTTTTGCTCTTGCTCTCGCTCTTGTGCTCTTGCTCTTTTGCTCTCGCTCTCTTGCTCTTGTGCTCTTGCTCTTTTGCTCTCATTCTCTTGCTCTTGCTCTTGCTCTCGCTCTCACTCTCTTTCTATCCCCTCTCATGCTGCCCTCTGGGTTCTACGAGCCCATCTCTCAGTTCTCTGGGCTGCATGTGGCATTCTGGCCTCTAGGTGTGAGTGTCTGCCTTGGAGACCATTCCTCAGCCTCTCTCACTCAGTTGCCTTAAGTCTCAGATTCAGCTCCTCAATCAGGGTGGCTGTGGTCCTGTGCTAGCTATTCCCATAATAACCCTCTTTAACCCACTCTACCTTTCTTATAATCTTCTCTGTCTCCCCCAAGGCCTGCTTCCCTTGCTCTCTGGTGACTGGACTTAACTGTTTCCATCTCTCTTCCTGGATGGGTCATGTCCAGTTGGTGTCCTTCTCTTTTCCCTTCTCAGTAATCTAGATGCTGAGTAGGGGGGTGGTGAGGGGACCCCCAGCTTCATTCTCCCTTTCTTGGCACCCTTTGGGAAAGCTGTGCTATAGGCTGGTGACTCTATCTCCCCTCCCCTCCCTCTCTCTCTCCCCCTTTCTCCCTGTGGTTCTTTCAGATGTGGTGACCAAGCCTGATTGCAACTGCCTGTCCCCCAGAACCACCCCTAGCAGTAAGCTGGCCTCTGTCCCCATCCATAGCTCCCTCTCTCCCTCCACAGCCCCAGTGGCCAACTTGGCCTGGGGAGACTCTGAGGGGACAGAGGGCAAACCCCTCGTGCCCAGTGACCTGCCACCTCAAACAACAGCCCAGGGCAGTGCCAGGCGCCGAGTCCCCCGGAGCACCTGTGGAAGCGTGGAGGCAATGGAGACTGCGGGCACGCTCTCTGCTTCCCAGTCCCTGGTGGGATCTGAGATGGAGCCCGGGAGCAACAAGTCTCCCCCTGACTTGTCCGATTCCCCTAGGATAAAGGGCCTTCTCAACTCTGCACTCGACACTGACTCAGCTCTAGGGGATGCCTCAGGTGATGTCAGCCCTGGTTCTCAAGAAACAGAGGCTCCCCTTTTCCTGTTGGGAGGGGGACCTATCCAGACAGGGACCACAGATCCAGACGAGCTCCTCGCCACTCCCTCGACGCCTGTTCTTGCACAGGGATCGCTGGCCCAAGTGAGGAATGACCACCTGCAGAATGAGGGCAGTAACCCACTGGCTGGCCAGGCCAGTGATTATTCATCAGAGGAGATGGATGGAGGTATCCAGGGCCTGAGCTCACCCACTACCCAGCTGCTGCACTCTGAGGAAACCCAGGGCATCTCCAACCTCCCTGCTCAGCCCCGTTTCCCCAGAAGCCTCTCCTGGGGCGTTCCCCGACCCCCAAAGGAGCTGGAGGGCAAGAGAAGCACTAGGGTCCGGAGAAGCCCTGCCAAGCTGGAAGGAGGAAGAGGAGGTCAAGGTTTGGAGAGAGAAGAGGGCCCAGGCGGGCCCCACAAGGGCTTTAACTCACTTCCTTTGACTGACACAGGCCCCGAGAGGCAGAATATGGGAAGCCCTGTCCTTCAGTTCCAGGGTTCTGAATTCTGGGTCCCGATAGCCGGCATCCTCCTGGTCCTCCTAGCAGTGGGCGGCCTCCTGTTCTACAAGCAGAGGCATCGGGTAAGAGAGGTGAAGGCATTTTTTAGAAGGAGAGAAGGGATGGGGTACGTGTTTGGATTGGGGTCACTGTTAGACTCGAGAATGATGTTGAATTGAAGCAAGAATTGATATTCTTCCACTTAACATTTAATAGTCGTGGGATGCTGGACAAGTCACTTTTTAAAAAAATTCCTTGTTGGTGGAGTTGTGAAATGATCTAACTATTCTGGAGAGCAACTTGGAACTATGCCCAAAGGGCTACAAAACTGTGCATACCCTTAGTGCTACTACTAGGTCTGGGCAAGTCACTTACCTTAGTTGCTTTAGCCAAAAAAAAAAAAAGTGATGTCCTTCTCAAGTATGGGACTGTACCCTGGGAGATCATCTTGATAGGGAGACAGGATATAGAAGTATATTCATAGGATCATGAACTTAGACTTGGAAAGAACATTAGAGATAAGGAGAGGAGAAATCTAAGGAGTGACTAGATCAATAAATCAACAGACATTTGTTAAGCACCTCTTGTGTGCCAAGTACTGTTTTAAGGATACAAATACAAAGAATTAAATGATCTCTGCTGCTTGCAAGATGCTTTTATTCTAATAGAGAAGACAGCGAGTACATATAGAAGAGAGAGGGGAAGAGTTCCTCCAAAAAAAAAGGTCATCCCAAATGCTAATGACAAGAATTAGAAGATTCAGATGTAGTAGAGAACTCAATGACAATGAAGATAGAGAAGAAACAGTTGGGTTTAAATGAGAAGATCATTAGTCATCTGAGTGGGTACAATTTTGTGGAAGGGTGGGTATAGAATCTGGACAATAATAACACTTAACATTTATAAAAACCCTGGGCATTGAGTGCTGTTGTTATCTCCGCTTTACAGAGGAGAAAACTGAGGCACAGTTTAAGTGACTTGTTCTAGTAAGTCTCTGATGATGGATTTGAACTCAGGTCTTCTTGATTCTATGTTCAATATTACCTATTGTGCTACTTGTCTGCCCAATGAGGGACATTCAAAAGCCTAGAGAGGCAGCTCATTTGAAAGGAATTAGAATGATTGATATGAAATAAAGGACAGTCTGGAGGGAATGAATGGGGGTGAGGTCCTCCAGACATATTGATACTCTGGCAGTAGAGAAAAATCCAGCCCATAAGGGAGAGAGAAATGCAAGAGAAAGAGATGGAATGAGAATTGGAGTTGAGATCTCTAGTAGAGGAACCAACATAAAGCAGGAGGTGGGGGTGCAAAACAGATGGAAAATCCAAAATTGGGAGCAGAGAATGGAGGACAAGGATTACTGTGGGATCATGCATCTGTATGACTTCTGGACATTTCTCTGGCAGGCAGGCAGCTTTAGGGTCAAGGTAGGGGGGGCTGGAGTTCTGACAAAAGTTTTGAGATCCTTGTACAGAAGGAGTCTGGGAGAGACAACACAGGCTTGTACAGGTGAGCATGTGCTGGATGGATGATGGGAGGAAATTTGGGAGCCTTTCATACAATTTTCTTAGGAGATGAGGAGAGAAAAGGGATTCTTTTTCACTTACTTTGCTCTTATCTTCTGCCTTAAACTAAATTAATTCTTAAATTAAATTAAACCTGTCATTTCCTTTTCCTAGAACCGACAGGAGCTACCGCCAGCAGAAATGCCTTTGGAACAGCCAGAGATCAGGTGAGTTTGGACATCTTTATGAGCTGGGGATTGGTTACTTAGAAGAGCCTTAGGAAGACTGCATAGGGAAGCTGGGGTCTGCCTAGATGTGCTTTCTCTAGATTTGGAGGAGGACCCCTTATCTTGAATCCTGCTGCTATTAAGGGGATTCACTCACGTGGCTCTGGGCACCTCCTGTTCAGTGATGTGACATGGTTTGTGTATTAGGGTGGGAGGGAGATGGGGTGGGTGATCTTGGCCAGAAGTCTAGAGCTTGTTTTTGTAGACTGTCCCCAGGTCTTCCCAAGATTCTGGGTCTTTTGAATTTAATGCTAATGGGTGGGGTTTGTTCATTTGCACCACTGTCCCCCTGTGGGTGCTGAAACGTCATCCCTTCCTTTTCTTCTGCCAGAAGCCCCCTGAACCAGGAAGAGGACAGACAGGTGGAGTTGCCAGTGTAGAGGTCGTAATGAGGTGAGGACCTGGCTTTGAGTTCATCCTATCCTCGCCGCCCCTCTCCCCATTTGAGCACTCATACACATTATTATCAGTGGCACCCCCAAACTTTCCCGAGATTTTTGACTCTCCTTTCTCTCCACTTGCCTTGTTTCCAGTCTATCACCAATCTCTGCTGAGTTTTTCTCTACAATGTCTTAACTCTTTCCTTTTCTCATAGCCATTATCCTAGGCTCAATCATTGCTTCTTGCATGAATCACTGCCAAAGATTTCGCTTTGATATTTTGGCTGATAGTTCCACTCCCCATTTTCTATCCCTTGATATTCAAACAGCAGCTAAAATAACATTCTTTGAGGACTGCTTCCATCCCATCTCTCCCTGCTTAGGAGTTTCTAGTAGCCTCATATTGCTACTCATGTGAGATCTTTGACTCCCCTCCCTTCCTCTGTGGCTAAATCTCAACAACTTAATTTCTTCCTCTCTACAACCTTACACGATTCCTCTACTCCAGCCAAACTAATATGTTTGTCTCTGCCCATGTGTGATTTGCTCATTCCCAAGTTCATGCCTTCAGAATCATAGCAACTTAAGCTGGAAAGGATCTCATAGGCTATATATAGTCCAACCTCCTTCCCAATGCAGGAATCCTTTCTGCAATACCCTTCACAGATGGTCATGCAGTCTCTCCTTGAATACTTCAAGTGACCGGGAGCTCTCTACTTTGGAAGGTAGACCATTCCATTGTTGAACAGCTGTAATTATTATAAAGCTCAAAAGAAAGGTTTTATTTTTCTTTCTTAAATTAAGCCAAAAATCTACCTCCCTGTAACTTTTCTTCCTTTGGATCTAATTCTACACCCTTTAAAGCAGTAATGAATAAATCTATTCTGTCTTTCAATAGATAAAATTTTCAAATATTTGAAGACAGTTAATGTATCTGTCTCCTCCTCCCCTGTGCAAATGCTAAATGTTGTCAGCTTTCTCAAACATTTCTTATTTGATATGATTTCCAGATCCATCACTATCTTGTCTATCTTTCTCTGGACATAATCAATGTCTTCAGCATCTTAAAAAGTGGCGTTCAGAACTTCACAGATGTAGTCTGATCCACTCAAAATATAGTGGGACTATTACTTTTCTTGATTTGGATATTATACTTCAACTCGGGCCATGTTTAAAAAAAAAAAAAGAGTTTTTAAAGTAACTATGCCACACTATTGGCTCCTCCTGGATGACTGGCCAACTAAAATCTTGTGGCTTTTTTAAAAATATGAATTATTGTTAAGATAGTCCTCCTTCATTCTACATTTGGGCAATTTTTTAAGCCTAAATACAGAACTTTACTTTTATGCTTATTCAATTTTATCTCATTAATTTCAGCATAAAGTTCCAATTTATTAGGATTTTGAATTTTGATTCTATTATTCATTCTGTCAACTGTTCCTCCCAGTTCTGTGTTATCCACAGACCCAATAAGCTTCATCTTGCATGTCTCCATCCAAGTCTTTGATAAAAATACCAAACTTTCATTCTTTCTACATGGCTCCCCTTTCTACTACCAGCCTGTCTCTCACCTCCTTCTAAATAAGATTCAAAAGATCCTTTTTCCAAGAAAACATCCCTTATTGAGCCCCTTGAGATTAATTGTTCCTTTATTTCATGTCCCCTCAGAATTTATGTATTTGGTGAATTCTGTATCAATTTGCTCTCATTTGGATATAACTTTGTATATGTTTTGTAATGGATATTCTATATGTAATATTTTTCTATCTCTTCAAGTAGATTGTAAGCTCCTTGAGGGCAGAGCTTCTCTTTTCTCTGTTTTTTTGTACTCTTTCTGACCCAAGTGCCTAGTACAGGGCTCTAGTGAACATTCAATAAATGTTATTGATTGACTGACCTTGGACAAGTCACTTAAACTTCCTCATCTGTAAAATGAGGATGTTAGACTAAATGATCCCACCCAGCTCTAAAGCCATATGATTCTATACCTGACCCATTAACTCACTGACTGGGGGCACCCTTTGATTTTTAATGATTCATGTGCCCCTGTCAATATCTGAGTATAGACTGTCCAAGGGTATATCCCAAGGGAATCTAGCACTAGGAATGTTAGGAATATGGCAAATGTTCAAAGCTATTGGGAATAAAAAGAAAAATAGCCAGTGAGGACATCCTTGTCCATGGTCAAATTATGGGTTCCTATAATCCTTTCTTCCCATCCCTTTCCCTTCGCAACAAGGTGGTAGTAATATGAATGGGCAGGGATCTGGGAGGGGAATATTTCTCAGCATCTGCCCCTAAACCCTGCTTAAACAGCCCCTTAAACCTCCTTCTTGTTCCCTTGGTTGACCAACTTGTTTTTTCCCTACTTCTCACCCTAGTCGTACCTTTTCCAGAGCTCTCACTCACAAGATTCTGTCCCCATGGAGTCAAGATTGGGGAATAAGTGGGGAGCAGCATGGGAAGCCCAGACAAATCCCCAGGCCAGTGAATCTTTCCCTCAGAAAACTCCTGGGTCTGACGCCAGCATCCTCGGGAACACTCAGTGCTAGCCCCAACATGACTGTTTTATCTTTTTGCACAGTCTTACTTCTTGTCATCAAAGCATTCCAACCAGAAGGGACCTGGAGACCTGGCATGAAGGAATGGGATTTACTCATGTGTCATATCCCTAGCAGTGTCGGGGTCCTGACCTGATCTTAGTCTAGCTCTTATCCAATTTATGGTACCACTTGGTTTCTAGTGCAGACCCCCCCATAGGGAAAGAAGAGGGAATGTACAGACACTGTGGTCCCAGATCTCCCCTCTTTATAAAACCTCCCCTTGAAATACAAGAGCTTTGTCAGCTGAGTCTGGGACCAGTTTGAGGGTGAGGCTACAAGCTGAGTCTAAAGTCAAACTTTTGGTCAGAATCCAGGGGATTTCTGTTCTGGGAACAGAGTGCTCTGAGAATGCTGGGCTTAGCTATTGGACAAGGGGAGCTGCAGGGTGGGGATGTCATGGATGATATTGGGGGTGGGTGCCAAATCCCTTCAAGCCTTGACCTCTGGGTTCTAATTCCAGATGGGAAAATGAGAATTTCCATGTTTGGCCCTCCTGCTGTATTTTTTCTACTCAAAGCCATGGTCTCCTTTTTATCTACACATTTCCTATATTCTTTCATATTTTAAGATGGGTACTGGCTGTCTGAGGGAAGAGGTAGAAAGCAAAATTCCCTTTTTCTCCCAGGGAGAACATTTAGTAATAGAAAAAAAGGAAAGCAAGTAATTCAGTGACGAGGATAATGGAAAATCATGTTGCCCCTTCCCTAGACCCCTAGCAGGTCAGATGGAAGAAGCTTCCTTCTGACTGACAAGCGACCCTCCCCCATGGTCCCTTTTGTCTCCTGTGGCTGGAGCTCAGCCAGCACCAGTCTGATGCCTTTTTCTCTCCCATGGCCCCTGGTTTTCTTGGTGGAGTCAGGAGAAGAAGCCATTCTGGGAAATCGGCAGTGGTCTGGGCTCCTGCCAAAGAATCTAGGCCCTCTGTGGTGACCAGGGTGGCTTGGAGGGGGAGGGAGGCAGTGGAAGGAAGTTCTTTCCTGCAAGAATCATTAATGTCCCACAGGAATGCAACCCCCATCCCCATATCTCCCCATAGCCTCTCTCCACTGGTGTCCCTAGAGACTGTTCCTCTTTCTATACCTCCACCCTGCTCCATGCTGACCAGCCTTTTTTCTCTCCCCTGTAGCTGGGCCCACAGGACAGTCCCTCCATGGGAGGAGAAGCCGTGGGGGCTTGCAGACATCCCCCAAGCCTGTTCTCCTAGGATCTCAGCCCGCCCACCACGGAGGCCCCCGGCCTGGACTGGACAGGACAGGAGCAGGCGAGGGTGGAAAGCCCTCTACCACTCATTCTCTGTCCTCTTACTCCTTTATTGACTGAGAGAGGGAGGGAAGATGCTCAAGAAGCTACAGATATTTATTATGATTATTTTGGCCCTGGAGGCCAGCGTCCATGCTTCAGGGAGTGCCAGCAAAAGTGTGCTCAGAGCCTTCTGCTCTCAGAGACTGACCCACAGGGCAGCCTGGGGAAGAAGGGTGACCTTCAGCCCCCTCCCATCCCTCAGTCCCTTCCAGAATCTGAGCCTGGACCAAAGGAGAAGAGGGCTGTTGGGTGGGAAACAGCCTTTGGGTAGGTGTTGTTGGGAAAGATTGGGCTGGAGTTCCCATTGCTGCCAGGACAAGAGTTTTTCAGGGAAATGTGCTTCCATCTTATTTATGAAGCACCAAGAAATCCAGGTTCCCAGCAAGCAAGAGCATGTCCCAAGAGGAAGGAGTGCCTCAAAGCTCCCGGGGCAATGCAGCTTTGACTTCATTTCCCAAAAAGGGGTGTAGCTATCAAGATGGGAGAAGACACCTACACATTGTCACTGGCCTACACAGACAGCTGGGGAGGTGTCTCTGATCCAATGAGTGCTCTCAGCTCCCTCTGAGTGACAGCTCGGGGGCCGTACCCCAGAATAGCTCCTTGTCCCTTTGAGTCAGGGTCCTTCAGGGATTCAGCCTCTGAAAAGCCCTATTCCCCAAATCCTGACACCAGCCAAGATCTGTGTAGGAAAGAACAGCAATCACTGTGTCCTAACCCATCCCTAACATGCCCTGGGCTCTGCTCCCATCTTCCCTCACAATTGTTAGCTGGGTTCTAGAGCTGCTCCAGAACATCTGGATAGGAGGAACCAGCCATCTGATGAAGGAAGCCTTTGCACTGTGAATATTGAATCTTCTTCCTGTACTGTCCTGACCTCTTCCCATAGGCGGCATCTGTTAGCCCCGCTTCTCTACTATCCCCTTGCCTCCTATGCACATAAAACTCCTGAGCTGGTCTCATGATGATGAAGGGAATTCCGCTGCCCTTTCCTCCACTACCACGTTTTGGTGTCCAAATATGATGGGTCCCGTGGGTTGCCTCCCATGGACCCTGGCTCCCTGGAGAGAGGGTAAATATTACCCATCAGTCTACCTGCTACAAGCTGAGTCTGCTGGAAGACCTTGGCTTCTGGGCCTCATACTTTGACATTACAAAAAGAAAGAGAATAGAATTTTTTTTTTCTTAATGACTGGAGTGGAGAGAACCACTATGTCTTTGAACCTGTTTGTATGACTCTGGAGGTGGGAATTGGAGCTGTGTCTTTGCTCGATTATTTTTCCCTGAACTGTTCTCCCATACAACCAATCCCTTCTCAAGCCTCTGGGAGAACAGAAAAGCAGTCTTCTGACTGGTCAGATTTCTTCTCCCTGATGATCTCAGTGTGATGAGTTTCTCAATCTTGTTTTCATCTGAATCCTTGCCTCCAGATCTCAGCTCGTCTTCCTTCTTTCCTCCCTTGTTAATTTTCTTTCTAGCCCTTCCTTCCCTACTTCCCCCTACAACCTCTGTTTTCTCCTTTGCTTTCCAGCTCTTCTTTCTCTGGATTCCTTTCACTTCTGGTTCACTTGATCCTTCCTTCCTCTGATCCCCAGAACCAGGGGAGAGAGCTTAGCTGAGCCCCCTCTTGGGGGGTTCCTCTTGGAACTTGCTCCAAAGCTCCATCACTGGAACTTATTTTTTCATCTTCAAAAGAAGGGGAGTAATCTTTACCCTTTTCCACTGCTGTGTGGAAGGAGGTAGGAAGCCCTTAAATATTGGAGAAGTGATGAGGGTGGAGGGAGCTGCTGTTTCTTATGCCTTCTATTTCCTGTATTGCCCATCCTTACCACTGCCTTACTTCCATCCTGTCTGTCAATTTGCTAGGTTTTACACACCCCCATCAGTCTTCCTGAGCCTTGTCAAATAGGAATCTCCAGTGTCCTGTATCCCCATTCATGCTTTCCTTATTATTCGTCCTTAAGCCCCAGGCCCCTAGAGCAAGGGGAGCTGGATTCCCCAACTGCTACTTGGGGTCCAAGACTCCATCAGAGACCTCCTCGTTTCCAAATTCACCCACTGGGTGTGGTCATATCTTGGCTCTAAGAGAGAGCTTTGAGAAGAGGGTTGGCTAAGGGCAGAGCCAGACCTCCATCAAGGAGAAATCTTCCCCTGGGCCTCATTTTTCTGGCCTCAGTATTATTATTTTTTGATGTTAAGTAAATATCTATTTACAACGAAAACTTTGAAGACATAGAAAAATATGTTTGTTTTCTTTTAAACGTATACTGTGCAAAAGAGGTCAAAATAACAAGACCAGCATTCCAGATGCTCTTCGTCCATTGGTAGGTGAGATGAATGGTTCCTCCCCCAGACCTCAGTAGGTCCTTTCATCTGTCTCTTCTTCCTCTGACCAAACCCCCACCCCACTTCCCTAGGGAAGACAAGCGGAGCTGGGGCCTTGCACTGTGTGGTTGTTTTTATACTTGGAAATGGTGAATTATTTTATATATAAAGTCATTTAAGGATTTATTTAAAAGAAATAGGAAGCTGCTTGTATATTTAATAATAAATGCAGACAAAACCATATATGTGTCCTGTGGAGAATTGAATTTGAGATCCTGATGAAGCTTTGGGGAATGAAAAGAGGCAACAATGACTTCTAGAAAGAGATACCCTGTAGCAAGGTTCCTCTATTGCTTATAAATTTGGGTCAGGGAGGATGAGAACATTGTTTCTTTAGGACTGAAATCCTTTTAGCAATTGCCAAACATAACACATCTATACAAAGTATTCTAACACATCTATCCATAAAAATGGACGGAAATCAATGGGGTCTCTACAACATGCTGTCTTAGACAATAATAAGACCACTATTTGTGATGTATTGGGAGAGCGGACTCTTTCACATAGGGAGTGGACAAGGGGCCGGATGGTATAATGGTTAGAATGCTAAACTCAGGAAGATCTGGGTTGAACTCCTATCCCAGACACTTCTGTGTGTATGTAATGCTGAGCAAATCATTCTAATTGCCCTATACTTTTGTTTCCTTATCTGTAAAATGAGGTGGTTGAACTCAATAGCTCCTAATGGTCCTTTATGGATCTAAATCTAAATCTAGTTGTTCAGTGAGGTCTCTTCCAACCCTAAGATACTGCAATTATGTGTATATACTCTTCCCATGTAGAAATTAACACACAGGGGCAACTAGGTGGTACAGTGGATAGAACATCTGAAATCAGGAGGACCTGAGTGCAAATCTGATCTCAGACACTTAACACTTCCTAGCTGTGTGATCCTGGGCAAGTCACTTAATCCCAATTGCCTCCGAGGGAAAAAAGAAATAAACACACATAGTTTTTTTATCTATATATACATATATATATACACATACATACTCACACACATACACATTTGGGCTAGTTTACCTTGGAAAAATAATTGATTATGTTCCACCTGAATATCTTTGTGATGCTCTAAGAACAGAGCCCTCTTTCACTCTCTGGAAACTGTTTTCCTCTGAAAGGAACAGAGTCAGCCAATTGCAAGCAGGGCTCTGGGCCTCTATGTGTGAATTGCTGGAACAAATTAGTCTAAGATTAGTTCTGGAGCTGAGAGTAAATCACTGCCGCTGCCCCCTGAAGATCCCCCTAGTTGGAGCAAATTCCAGGAAGTGGGCAGTGTCAATCGGGAGAACCAGGAGCATATAACAGACTTGGGGCTAAGATTGTTAGAATTAATCTATAAGGACATTGATTCTTCTTGGTGAAGGGAAGCCACTAGCCAAAGGCAATGCCTTAGCTATCACAGGACAAGCCAAAACACATCAAATTGAACTACTGAGAGAAAAAAAGGGGGCTAAGTCTGAGAAGATGGGTTTAAGGTTGAGGGGATGATAATCTGTTCCTCAGCAAAAGGATAGTACTGAGAACAATTACATTTTGTTCTTTGTACATGTACTCCCTTTCCTCAGTGATGTTTCTTCCTAATATTCCTACCAATTTTTCAGTACCTTACATTCTTCTCATTTCCTCCTACTAAATCTCCTCCCAGACAAGAATCAGTTCAGACCATTGACCCTAAGATAGAAATACTAGCTTGATTTAATGTCCCCAGTACCAAGAATATTTGATAAAATCATGAATGTTTTTTTTAATAACTACATTTTGGGACATGAATAGGAAACAAGATGAAATATATTTAAGGAGTTGGGGCAGTGGGACCTTCTGAAAGTCCAACACCAGATGGAGCTGAGACCCTGAAAGGAGCTATCCTTCTGAGGGAAGCCTTAACCATGTGATAGTGGGAAGGGTCAGTGAGCATCTCCTAATAGAGATATGACCAAAGGACATTGCAGAGCTATGGGAGATGAACCCGGGATCACAGTGCCAATCAAGGCTGAGGATGTCCAAGTTTGGGGCAGAAAGAAGGGCACACTTTAATGCTCTTGCCTGGTCTGGGATATGGAATAGATCAGGGTAGAGTTAAGCAAGTTGGGAAAAGGGCAGGACCAGGAGAGACGTTTCTTTTGGAAAAGGGAGAAGAAGCCACACATTATTTGTAGGACAATGAAGGGTTTGGAGATGGTACAGAAAGACTGGGGGGAGGACATAGTAAGGAAACCAAAGGAAGAAAGGAGTTTTTGCTTAGCTTAGTCAGGACCTCTGAAAAGAGCTGTTGGTTGGCAAAGGGTATTTGGGAGTCCTTGGCTTCATGCCTACAGGCTGAGAGGTTAATCTAACCCTAGACCACTATCCGGCCAGAAGGAGGATGGTGAATCAGAGGGGGCCAGGGAGAATTCTGAGGTTAACCTCACACAGACTGAGTGCCCTGGAGGGAAAGCATCCGGAATAAGGAACACTGGAGTCTGGACCTGGCATTATGAGATATTGGGAAATAAAAATGACTTGGGAGTGGGGTGGTGAAATGGGAAATCAATCAATCAAAAAGCATTTATTAAGCATCTACTATGTTCTAGATACTGTGATGAGAACTGGAAAATATACTGAGAGGAAAGATACTGGCTTGTTACTTCTTGAATACTAAAATGTACCAGTATAACTCTCCCTCCTCCCCCCAAAATGGTAGTTAGGGTCCTCAAGGAACTGTCAAAGATAGAGTAGTATAGAGGGTGGGCATATTCTCAGGAATATTCCTGAGAAAGAAATCATATCTTTTCATGTATAGTCATTTGAAGAACATGGGTGTGTTTGGAAGAACAAAATTTGGCTTCCTTCTTTCTTTCCCAGGCTTCTGGGAGGTGGGAATAACTGGTCTTTGGTGCTCTAAGTATTTAGCATCCTATGTCTTTCACAACAGGAAGTAAAGTACCTTTTCCAGGTGACCACCAGCCTAGAAATTCTCATTCTAAATTTGCAAAGTCAAGGAGGAATGGGGCAATATTCCCAGGTCATTGTGAGAGAGGGACAGATGTGGCTTTGGTTACAGCCTGGTAGGCAGCCTGAGCACATTCACTATGCTTTGTATGTCCCCAGCACTGCCATTGATCCTAGTATCATTTGCCTGCCACCATTATGGTGTGTGCCATATTCTACTTCAATTTCAGAGGAGTGAGAAAGTATTTGGACAGACTATAGGATATGTAAATGAATTTATAAAATTATTAAGTTCTTATTAGGTACCAGTTACCAGGCTAAGAGCAGGGTATATAAATACCAAAAGAAAGACAGTTTCTGACCTCAAGAAGCTTTCATTTTAATAAGGGAAGGCAGCACATCCAAGGGAATGGTGGCCAGAGAGAAGTGTTTTGAAGAAGGAAGTCACAGTGATGATGAATGGAGTCATAAAGTAATTAATTGACTGGCATGTGCCTCCTGGTTGATTTGATTACCATTGCAACAGGGAGTGATAGATAGGAGGAAGAGAAGGTATTCAGGTGGAGACTTGGCATGCCAGAGGGAAGCAGTCAGAGTGATAGGGCTGTGTAAGGATCACTATCTAGTTGCATGGGAAACAGATTCCCAATGGCTTCCTTCTACATATGGAAGCCTCTCACCAATCAGGAATACAAGGCTCTTAGAAGAGAGCTAGAGAGCCTGGTGGTAGTCATGGCATGAAGGTATTAAGAGAGAGAATCAAGGTTCATAGAGCCAGAGCAGAACGAGAATTTAGAGGTCATTTAGTTCAACTGCATTATTTTTAAAACAACAGAGGTAAGTGCTCAAACCATCTAAGATGGTAGTATACGGGAATGGGAACAGCCCATTTCTATTGACTGCATAGCCACTGTTGGTGGAGTTGTGAAGTGACCAAAAAATTCTGGAGAACAATTTGGAATTACACTGAAAAATGCCACTACTAGGTATCCCAAAGAGAACAAAGAAAAATGAAAAGGACCCAATTACATAAAAATATTTATTGAAGCTCTTTTTGTGGTAGTAAAGAATTGGTGATTGAAGGGATACTCATCAATTGAGGCTGAGTAAGTTGTGATATATGATTGTAATGAGATACTATTGTATTCTAAGAAATGGTTCCAGAAAAAGCTGGGAATATATTTGAACTGATTTAAAGAGAAGTGAGCAGAACCAATATAACATTGTACACAGTACCATAGTAATGGTACAATCAACTGGAAAAGATTTAGATACTCAGATTACTACACTGATCCATAACAATTCCAAAGGACTCATAAAAATATTATCCATTTCCAATGGATAGAAAAATCAATGAATCCTAAGTGTAGAAGCACTTTTTTCATTTTATTATTTTTTGTTTTACTTTTTATATTTTTTGGTGACATGGCTAATATGGAAACATATTTTACATGACTTCATATGTATGATAGGGAATCATATTGTTGGTTTTCTTAGTGATTGGAGGAGAAAGAAATTTGAAACTGGAACTAAAAAGTAAATATTAAAAAAAATTCAAAAAATAAAAAGAAATCAGGGTGCCATGACTTAAGCTGAGAGGGTATTGGAATTTGGTAGGATCATATTAGATAAGTATTGAGTTAAGATATGAACTTAGTCTCCTGAATCTTCCTAAAGAATGAAGGAATGTGAGGGGGTTATTATGCCCTTTCATTTTTTGGGGGGGAGGGGAATGCTTATTTGTTTGTTCTTATTTTAGCTTTACAACAAATATTTCTTTATAAAAGTTAATCAGATTGCTAAGTGCTTGAATGGACTGGAGCAAAAGGGACCCCCTAGAACACAATCAGTGGGGATTTGAGTCATTGTCAGAGTATAGCTGCTCCCAAACACCCTTATGAGCACTGGAGAATACTGGAAGGAATGATGAAATATAACATAGCTGGCTCTTAGAGTGTGAGAATGAAGATGAGGAAATGGAAACTCAGAAAGATTCCATGATATGCCCAAAGTCCCACAGGTTTTGACAAGACCAGGATTCAAACTTAGTTCTGTGATTTCAAGTTTAGTGTTATTTTTGTTACACAGTTCTGTGTTCTGTGTTTAAAAAAATTTTAGAATCAGAGCTGCCAGGGACCTTAAAGATCATGAAATCATTCTAGTTCAACTCCCTCATTTTATAAAGACAATAAGAATCACCAAAGTAAAGTGATTAGTCCAAGGTCATAAGACTAGTTAGTGACTGAATCAAGAATACAAGTCCTCTGGTTGCTCATCCAACTTGCTTTCTACAATATCATATTGATGCCTTTATTTACATTATTTAGAGCAAAGATAGTAACAAAAAAACTGCTGGCGCCTGAGAAGGAGAAGGAAGAAAGAGTACAGGAAAGAAGGACAGAAAGAAAGAAGGAAGAAGGAAAGAAAGGAGAGAAGAAGGAAAAAGGGAGGGAGGAAGAAAGGAAGGAAGGAAGGAAAGAAGGGAAGGAGGGAAGGAAGGAAGGAGGGAAGGAAGGAAAGAAAGAGGGAAAGAGGAAAGAACATTTATTAAGTGTTTACTAATCTGCTAAGCATTGTGTCAATATTATCTCATTGGATCCTCACAAAATCTTTGTGAAGAGGGCAGCTTAGACACTTAACTCTTACTGTGTGACCTGGGAAAGTCACTTTACCCTAATAGCCTTGCAAAAAAATCAAAACCAAAAACTCAAGTCTTTGTGAAGTAGATGCTATATCATCTGCATTTTACAGTTGCGAAAATTGGAGGCAGGTAGAGGTTAAATGACTTGCTCATGATCACACAGCTTAGTATCTGAGACTGGATTTGAACTCCTGTCTTCTAACTCCAGACCCAGTGCTCTACCCTTAGATCTAACTGAACTGGGATACAGTCTGATCTTTGGTTTAAGTTTTCTTTCACTTCTTTGGATCCAACATGTCCCTCAAGGTCCAATTTAAGGTTCATCCCATGCAAAAAGCATTATCAGACCATTCCAAAGCATAGAGCCTGCTATAGGCTGTATTCTGTTGTGCCTCTTTCAGCTCCTAGTAAAATGCTGTGGACCTACTAGGTAATTGAATAAAATTCATTCATTATGAATTATATGACTCCATCTCATTGTAGAACTCTCAAAGGAAGAATACATTTTAGAGGTCTGGTGTCCTAGGGTGGAAAAATTCTGTGTGCTAAGTGGAAAGGCTGACCCTTGCTCTCCTGGGCCAGGTTCCTGTTTGCTCGTTCCATGTCATCAATATTAAATTCAGCAGGAAATAAGAAAGACACATCTCAGATTATGCAGCCAATGGAGAATGTAAAAAAGGCAGCTCCAGTTTCTGACCAAGGATTCTGACCAAATTTCTTTTCTGGAAGTTTTGTTTTTCCATTTTTTCAGTTTCCTTTTGGTTCCTCACCATTATTCCTATTTATTGTTGGCTCTAAAGTTTGTTTTGTTTTCATTTTCTCTGTATAATAGGCTCTAGCAGCCCACTACTCCTCCCATTTATCCACGGAGTATTGGCCTGGGTAAAAATTCTACTCCCATGTGTCTCTAAGCTGGCAAAGTTTTTTGGCATCATTCTTACTTTACCTGACCTTGGATGACTTTTTCCTGGCTTCTTGGATGAAGCCATTGGAAATCTGTTTCCCATGCAACTAATCTGAGTTCCAATGGAGTCTACTTGGGCTCAAAAGAGCAGGAAAAGCACCTAGCTAAGTGTAGGCCATGAGAAATCAACAGGCTCAGGAGAATATATCAGTAAGTCTGAGGAAGGAGGTCAAGGAGCTTGAGAGAATGAGAACTCTGGGAAGTAGGCTTTGATACATAAGAGGGAGGAAGGGAGGAAGGGAAGAAGGGAGGGAGGGAGGGAGGGAGGAAGGAAGGAAGGAAGGAAGGAAGGAAGGAAGGAAGGAAGGAAGGAAGGAAGGAAGGAAGGAAGGAAGGAAGGAAGGAAGGAAGGAAGGAAGGAAGAGGGAAAGAAAGAAAGAAGGAAGGAAGGAAGAGGGAAAGAAAGAAAGAAGGAAGGAAGGAAGAGGGAAAGAAAGAAGGAAGAAGGGAAGGAAGAAAGGAAGGAAGGAAGGAAAGAAAGAAGGAAGGAAGAAGGGAAGGAGGGAGGGAAGAAGGGAGAAGAGAGGTGAGGAGATTAGAGGAAAAGATATTATTGAATATCATATACCCTGTTCTGTGCTAAATATTAGAAATACAACTACAAAAACAAGACATTACTTATCCTTAAGAATTTTAACTTGTAGTTGGGGAAAAAAGACATGCACAATATGCTGGCCAGGGAAGGATGTTTTAGGGAGTGAGAAGAGTTGGTGAATATTTTGACAAGCCTTTTCCAAACTTGATTTGTTTATTGATCCCAGAAGAAGTCATAGAAAGAAGTCAGTGGTATGGCAGTGATGGATAAGGGGCAGCAAAGGGGATGACAGGGAGATGGCTGGATGGTAGGATGGTTTGGAAAACATGGCCTGGAATGTGGGGCTAACTAGATATAAGACTAAGACATATTAAACACTTTTCATTCCATCAATTGTTCATTCATATCAAGTGTTTTTTAAACTGTAAAGAAGGTTATAAATGTTCATGTGCACTTTGGCTAACTGACTCCCTAATCAGGACAGCACAGGCCTAGCATAGTAGAGTAGAAAAAGCATGTGGATTTGAAATCAGAGGACCTCGTTCAAATACTGGTTATACTACTCATTACTAGTGTGAGCTTGGACCAATTCCCTAACCTTTCTCAGTCTACCTATAAAATGAGAAAGTTGGGAGAGATGACCTAGAAGGGGTCCCTTCCAGTATTAAAATTTTGTTTAAAAATGTCTCCCCTTGGTCTTGTTAGTCTATCAAAGGTCTGAGTCTTCACTACAATATATGTTACAGCTTCAAAACTTGAATGGACCTGTGATTTCAACTAAGGGGCAGATCACAAGACCTCTGTGTTTTCTCATCCTGTCTACATGCTATAAATCTCGACAAAGGATCTGCCTTTCAGGAAGTCTGCCTCTAGTCAAACTATGCTCTTAGGGAGCCCCAGTGGAAAAATCTGATTTTTGAGATGCTTTCAGAAGATCCTCAAGGTCAAAGTAATTCTTATAATGATACTTAGTTTTACTCACTTATTAAAATACTACTTTCTCTTTCAACTGCTTATCTCTATGAAGCCAAATTTTCTTCATATTTCAACCAAAAAATATAGCATGATAGACTGAATGCAAAAACAAATATGGGAATCTTCTACTAGTCCAGACATTCAAGAGATTTGCAAAAAGTATATTAGAAATGCCACTTCAATTTTCTTTTTTGGAAAATGTCATTATTTCCCCAAAAAGATGTCATTTATGCTATTATGCAATAGGTTTATTATTGTATTTTAGTGATTAATAAGTTATTTTAAATGATTAATAAATAAATATTTTAAAATTCTGTTTTAATTTCTAATATACTAAACATTGATAGATATAACCAATTGCATGTTGGATGGAATTACTTTTAGTAGCTCTCAAGATCCAATTGTTAAAATTTCAGTTTAAACACAAATCTCAGCAATCAGCGAAAACTAGAAATCAGAGCTTGATTTATTATCTTGTAAACTTCCTAGACTTAAGACAATTATGGAAATGTTAGCAATGCAAATTAAACTTAAAAGTATGTTGGGCATATGTTTGTGTAAGTTTGTGTGTGTGTGTGTGTGTGTGTGTGTGTGTGTGTGTGTGTGTCTTCCAGAGCCTAATGTCTGTTGTTAAATTATTTACTAGCCCATTTCTGGATATAACCTACACAGACAAACCTACTTTGCAAATCTTTGCAGCACCACTTTGATGACTGTTTTTATGATATTTCTAGCACACAAATCATCATCACTAATACTCTATCAAATTCTCATGCCTACCATGGGTCTCTCGATTGTCCTCTGGGTGACCTTAAGCTTTAATTCTTTGGAGACTAGGATATTCCAAGCTTCCTTGATATGTTATCCCCAGAATGATGAAGTTTAACAGATGGACTTTCCATTAATTGGAGAATAGCTAAATAAATAAACCATGAATGTAATGGAATATTATTGCACCATATGAACGAACCATCAATATAAAGATTTAATATGAATTAATTTAGAAAAAAATCCAGGAAACAGAAAAATAATCTACATACTGACTATAACAATTTAAGGAGAAAAAAACCAAAGATCTAACACCAAATTCTGCATAAAAACAAATTTGGCCCCAGAGGAGAGTTAACAAAATATACTTTCTACCTTGCTCTTTTTAGCAGAGGTAAGGGACCAGAAATGTGGAATATTACATGAAGTGTCAGATACAGTTGTTGTTTTAGTTGATTTTGTTAAACTACTTTTTTGTTCTTTCATTTTGTTAAAAAAAATTTATTCTAAACATCAAAGTATTTACATTTACAAAATAGAACAGAAAAAAGAGAATTGCACACAACACTGTGAATTTCTTTGATATATACCTTGCTTTTTCCTGTTAAGTAAATAATAATTTTTAAAGAAAAAAATTCCTTAAGTTATTTGTGAGCTCAATGAGTTTTTTCCCCTTCCCTTTACCTTACTAATATGTTCATTTTCAGAATTTCAAATTTGGCATGTAGTTTGGAATTTTTGATTTGCTGTTTTTCTAAAATTTTTAAAGTTTTGTGTCTAATTCATCAGCCTGCTATTTCTCTCTCCTTTACTGATGAAAGTACTTGGATAAACACCTTTCCTCCTAAGGACCACTTTAAATACACCTCAAAAATTTGATATGCTATCTCATTTCTTTTATTTTCTTTGATGAAATTTTCTATTATTTCCATTTTTTGACCACCAATTTTTTAGACTAAATTATTTAGTTTTCAATTAATTTGCAATCCTTTTTTCAAAGGCCTTTTATTGAGTAGCATTTTACTGTGCTGAGATAGGCAAAAGATATGTTTAATATTACTGCTTCTTCTACATTTGTTTGTGAAGTTTTAATGCCCAAACATAATGCTCAGTTGATTTTGTAAGGATGCTAGTACTGTTTAGAAATATGTATACTCATTTCTGTTCCCATTCAATAGTTATCAAAGATACAGCCTATCAAACTTTTCTAAAATTCTATTCAGGTCCTTAAATTTTTTCTTAATTATCTTTGTTAGATTTTTCCAGATCTTTAAGGTACCCTATTATCATAGTTTTACTATATACTACCTATAATTTGGTTTAATTTTCTATAAATATGTTAAGTATTATATTTATTCATTGTCTATAGTGCCATTAAGCATAATAATGGTTCTTCTTTTCATCTTTTTTAGTCATATCTGTTTTACTATTGCGTTATCTGAAATGATGATGTTGCCCTGGCCTTTTTTTTTGTTGGCCACATCAAAACAAAATATAAATTTAAAATACAATTTTTAAAAATATGGGCTTTTGTTTCATTCAGAAGCTTGAAGTTACTTCATGGTTCCAATTAATTTGTAATGATTTCTTCAAAGGCCTTTCATTGAATTCTTTAATTCCAAAAGACAATCCAATCTGAATTCAACCTCCTATTCAGTTCTGGAACCAGCCTATTATCAATCCTTAATCATGATTTATATAGTGGCAGATCAGCTCAATAAGCTATCCTTCCAACATTTGTGTCATAGCTTGGATGAGTCAAGTCAATAAGTATTTCTTAAGCAACTTTTATTTGCCAAGTACTATGCTCAGCACTGGAGAGTCAAAGAAAGGCAAAAACAAATTAAAACTGCTCCTACTCTCAGAGAACTCATAGTCTAATGGAAGAGGAAACATGTAGACAATTACGTACAAATAAAATATATAACGAGATTAAATATAGATAATTACACAAGGAAACTACCAGCGTTGCGAGACAATAGGTATTCTTCACCCACTTGATTTTTTCTACTGAAGACATTTTTTGAGTGTGATTGTGGATCTTGATTAAAAGCTTAATTAAAATATTAATATTTCAGGGCTTGATAAAATTAGCACAATCTCATCTACTGTTTAACAGTATGTGAAACATTTAATACTGTCTGCAGGAAATTTCTAGTCCATTTGTATTCTCTGCTCATCATCCCCACAATGGTGCCAAATACTTCTGGTCAATATGTGTTATTTTATGCTAATTTTGATGTTAATAATCACAGGATCATTCAAAAAAGTTATTCCTGTTTTTGCGTCTTTCAAGATAACATACATGGTCTTTAACCTGCAAAGGAGTCATCTTGTTGGAGAATATTGCATAAGATAAGATGTTGCTCTATTCAATTACAATTTTTTTTTGGTTTGGATTATTAACAAATGTTAAGCAATGTGAAACCTTGTATTCTCTACACTTTTTTTAGACAATTGTATAATAATAAAGATGTAGTATATTGTAGAATATATTTTATTAAGAAAGTCTTCCTATTCCCATCTCAAAACATCTCTAGGATATCCTCTATATGTTTGTAGATTATTCTCATAAAGTTTTTGAAGAGATAAGAAAATATAGAGATAAAGGTTGATAATTATTTTTTTCCCTCTAGATTGCATCCCCCATCCCTGTGTTAATGATTGCTATGGTTTTCCTCAAATATTCCATATCTTCCCTTCTTTCAGATATCTTGAGAATCAAATCACTTGACATTTAGTAATATACATTCCATGGGAAAGAGATTTTCTAGCACTAAAAGCATTTTTATTGTTATTAAAAAGTCATAGTAAAAGTGTCTCTTGTTGGAGTTTCCTGTTATTTAATCATTGGTAACCATCTTAGATAATCTAGGTAGTAATCTTTGGTATCCTTTTCCCTAGATCTTAATGTTGTCTTAGGTTAGAGCATGAGGGGATTAAGTTTGGACAAAGATTTAGTGGATTGTATGCTTTCCTAGATGTGACATAACCAAATTATGTGTCTTCTCTACCTTAGTTTTCACTTCCAGAACAACCTAGACAATGTTTGGAATGTATAAAGATGAAGCTGGATGCAAGAGAGAATCTGTAAGGTAAATTTTCCTCCTTTTCACATTCACATTGCCACCATGTTGCTAAGACAACATGTAAGTTCAAAGGGTAGAAATAAACATAACAGCCTTGACATTCAGTCCAATTCTTTACTTCATGAGTCAAAGCATGATAGATATAAGTTCTTGAAGGGACCTCAGAAGCCATTCTTAGCCAGATCATAACTGGACATAAAATTTCAATACTCTTATCTCCCAAACTGGTCATCTAGCTTCTAATAAATTACCTCCAGTAGAGGGAAACCTACTACTTTTCAGTGAAGCCCATGCTTCCTTGCTTTTGAATTCATCTAACTGATAGGGTTATATGAAGCCAAAATCTATATCTTTTAGGGACTAACCTATCACTCTGAATTTTGCCCTCAGACTAAGAAGAGCAACCTCCATCAATATGATAGACCTTCAGATGCTTAAAAACACCTATTAAGTTTATCATCAACCTTTTCTTATTTGGGCTAAACATTTCTGATTCCATTGACCATGACTTGGTCTCTGTATTGCCTATCTTCCTAGATCATAATTCTTCCATGCCTTTCCCTCCCCTTTCCCCCTTTCCCACCAGGAGCTCACTATAAAGAACCCACCAAACATGTGTGGAGGACTTCCTTACTTTCTCTTGATATCACAAGCATACCAGTGAACAACTCTGAATGTCCATCTGTCATCCCTAACCTTTATCATTTGTCCAACTTATGTTTCTTTGTGTCATACATTTCTTGGATTCTTGTTCTTTGAAATTCATCACTAATTATATATTTATTAAATAATTATGTTAATTACTCATCTACTGTTTATAGATGAGATTATGCTAAATCCATCAAGTCCTGGAATATTGAAGAATTTTTCAATCAAGATCCACAATAACACAATGTAATTATACCCACCATTTGTCTTTCCATTTTCCTGTTTTATATGTGTATGTATGGTGTACATGTAAGCAACAAATGCATATATAATGTATGCACATATTCAATTTAATATGTCCATATAGAAAATATGCATGCATATTCAACATATAATATATCAAATTCCCAACTATGTATTATGTGTGTATATATATATATGTGTGTGTGTGTGTGCATTAAATTCTTTAGAGATTGTTATGCTCCATATCTTATATCCATGTAACAATGAAAAGATGGGTTTTTCAATACCTCTACTAGGTCTATATTCCAAAGAGATCATTAAAAAATGGTAAAAGACCCATGTGTACAAAAATGTTTATAGCAGCTCTTCTTGTGATAGCAAAGAATTGGAAATCAAGGCAATGACCATCAATTGAGGAATGATTGAACAAATTGTGGTATATGAATGTAATGAAATACTATTGTTATATAAAAAATGATGAGCAGACAGATTCAGAAAACCCAGGAAAGACTTACATGAACTGATGCTGAGTGCAGTGAGCAGAACCAAGAGAATGTTGTATAAAATAATAGCAACACTGTGCAACGTTGTGCAGTGGTCAATGAAGATAAACTTATCTCTTTTCAACAATGCAATGATCCAAGACAATTCCAAGGGACTCGTGATGGAAAATGCTATCCCCATCCAGAGAAAATCTAAGGAGTCTGAATGCATATTGAAGCATACTGTTTTCATTTTTTTCTTGTTTTTTCTTTCTCGTGGTTTTTCTCTTTTGTTCTGATTCTTCTTTCATTACATGGCTAATGTGGAAATATGTCTAATATGATTTATACATGTTTAACCTATATCATATTGATTGCTGTCTTGGGGAGGGACAAGGGGAGAGAGGAAAGGAGAAAAATGGAAATCAAGATCTTATAAAAACAAATGTCAAAAGCTAATAAATATTCAAAAAAGATAGGCTTTTGTTTCTGGGAGAAATTTGGGATCATTTAAAGAAGCATTGGAATTTCTTGGAGGTGATACAACTACATCCTCTTTGTTCCTGTATAATTACAGGCCAAATTTGCCCATTTCAGATATATGTGTGTTTGCTTGTATACTTATGGACAAATTTTATAAATTGTTCTGCTACATGTCATAATCTAAGTAGTAGACATTCTTCATCCACTTGGTCTTTCCTGTGTAGATGGTCAGATCCAGTGCAATTGGCTTAATTTTGTGTGTAAACCAGAGCATAATGAAAACTTCACCATTCAAAGGAAATTCCTCTTCAACATGGATTCTATGCTGGAACTCCACCATCTTGGTGATAAACACCTTTCTGGATCATACTTCTCCCTGTTTTATATCTCACCTGATGTTGATAAAGTTGAAGAGGTTACTATTTACTAGTCTCTCTCTGCCTGTATGTCTCTCTGCCTCTGTGTCTCTCTTTGTTTCTGTCTCTCTGTCTCTGTCTCTGTCTGTCTCTGTTTGTCTCTGTCTTTGTCTCTGTCTCTCTCTTTCTCTCCCTCTTTCCCTCTCATCTATCTCTGTCTCTGTCTCTCTCTCTGTCTCTGTCTCTCTGTCTTTGTCTCTCTGTCTCTGTCTCTCTCTCTTTCCCTGTCGTCTCTCTCTGTCTGTTTCTCACACATATATACACAGAGCTAGTTTTTCCTTGGAAAGTAATAAAGCTATCCCAGGGATTTGGCTTCAGGAACTAAGGCTTAGGCTATGTTTTCCTTGATGCAGATTTCTAGAGGGTATGTTGACGTGGCTTGCAGAGCACATAAGCACATAAAAAGGCCCACCCACAGGGAGCTGGGAATCTTCAGACTCCAGAGATGTCTCCAGACCTCTGGAATTATCACATTCTTCCCAGTTTGAACAGATGTGTTTCCATATGGAGGTGAGGCAAACTGTGTCTACTCAAGCTAAGTGCTAAAGAATATTTGTTGGATATCCTTTCTATGCTCTATGACCAAGTAAATCTACTTCTGTTAACCGCTGAATGACTTAAAATACATCAAACCTAAATTAACAGGCATAGGCTTCAGTCAACAATGCCCATTATAAGGGTTACTTCTGTTGTATCTTGAAAGTGATTTTGTATGATTTTGATGTAGGTGTGGGAGACACCTGGTCTTGGAAGGGCCTATCAATGCTCTTCTTAAATGGGGTACCCAGATTTAATATTTTCATTTCATAGAGAAGGTAGTTGAGTTCTAAGACTAACAGAGGAATCTGTGGGTTTATTTGTGGGAGAAGTCTCGTCATTCCCACCCCTACCCCCATGCCTTTTTCTTATTGCAGGCATCTGAAGGACAGTATTCCAGAGAGCCCACTAATCTGCTCATTTGTCTTTCAGAAGTTTCTGGGAAGGCAAAGATCCTCAGCTGTCAACAGTTTGACTAGGCATTTATTTCTCGTGATGACAGCTTCTGTGATTTCATTTGCATCCCTATGCAAACTGATCTGAATAACACAATTAATGAAAAATTACAGCTAATATTAATATAGCATTTCAAGGTTTGGAAAGCTATTTATATGTATTATATTATACCTTGTATATAATATTTAATGTAAATTAAAATATACCTTATATCTTTATATTTATACACACACACACACACATATATATATATATAATTTGATCCTAATAATAATCTTATGAGGTAGGTACTACTATTATCCCCATTTTAAAATTGAGGAAACTGAGCTGAGAAATGCTGAATAATTTAAAAGTCCATACAGTTAATAAGAGTTTGAGGCAGAATCTGAACTCATATCTTCCTGGTTAAAGGTCCAGACCGTACCCACTGGGCCACCTTGTTGCCTCTTGCCTTGATTCTCCCTGAAGCTGAGGATTATGAAACACTTTGAAACTTCTAAACCTTGCTCTGCTAGAAAATTGGAAAATAATTATGGACCTGAATTATAGTTAGCAGGGTCTTACGACCTCAGTAAATATTGTCATAAGCCTTGGGCCCCAAATGTTCCTGGGCTTCTAAGGGTCATACCACAAGGGAAATAGAGGCCTCTCCTGAACCTGTTTCTCTCCAAAATCTGACAGCTTGAGACTGAAGGAGGGCAAAGGTGTGGTAATCCCACAGCCCACAAAATTTCAGTGTGTTTATATGGTCCTGACCAAGAGTAAGTAAGCTTGCCGAGCTGAAAGTGAGAGAAGACTATATATTTCTACTACGGTATTTTCTCTTTAACACTGGTGTTTTTTCTTCTCTGAGTTATTCTCCATTCCTGTGTAACTTTCTGTAAGCAATCAATCAACAAGCATTTATTAAGTACCTACTAGATACTAGGATCTTCACAATGACCCCATGAGGTTGGTGCTATTAAAATCTCATTTTTCAGTAGAAGAAACTGAGACAGAGGTGAAGTCACTTGCCCAGGATCATGCATCTAGTATTTGGAGTCAAATTTGAACTCAGCTCTTCCTGGCTCCAGGCCCAGCACTCTATATACTGTGCTACCTAGCTGCCCACTGAAAATACAAGGAGCTTGCATTCTAATGAGGGAATATGCTACATTGGAAAAGAAACAGACAAAGAAGAGAGTTTAGTCTAAGGAACCAGAGAGATTGTAAAGTAGAGAAACAGCCTAGGGAAAGACTTTGATTTATTTGCAGAGGATGAGGTTTCCCACTGCATTCTGGGTGACTGACTTTTTGTCTTGACTTTTGTCTTGTCACTGGACTCCAGTTGGCAGAGGGAGGCTGATGACTTTGCTAGCTCTGCCTCATTTAAATCCAATTTACCAGCAAGGGAAGAGATCACCACCTTGTTATTTGTGATCCTCTTCTAGAAATAAGGACAAAGAACAACAGAGTCATAGATCTTATAACACTTTCTCAGTACCAAAGGGAGTGTTGATTTGATGATAGCTAACTCTGAATAATGAATCCCTTTTAAGTGGTCTTATTATTTGAATTCAAATTCACATAATATATTTCCAATTGGCTAGACTTAATTATCATATTTTACATAATTATACCTTAGAATAGTTTTATTTCAAATAGATGAGGCATTTTGCAGGACTTATTATTCACATTAATTGGGACCTAGCTGTATTGATCCCAGAACAAGATAAAGGAAAAGAAGGAAGGAAGGAAGGGAGAGAGGGAGGGAGGGAGGAAGGAAGAGAGGAAGGGAGGAAAAAGGAAAGAGGTGGGGAGGGAAGGAATGGAGGGAGAGAGGAAGGAAGAGAGGAAGGGAGGAAGGATGCATTTATTAAACACCTACTATTTGTCACTCACTGTACTTCAGACACTCATTTTATAGTAAATGGTTGGATGGGCTGATCTAGTTACAGATCAGTGTTCTTAATTTAGTCTCTGTGGGTGCAGCTAGGTGGTGCAGTGGATAGAACACCAGCCCTGAATTCAGGAGGACCCAAGTTCAAATCTGGTCTCAGACACTTAACACTTCCTAGCTGTGTGACCCTGGGCAAGTCACTTAACCCCAGGCTCAGGAAAAAAAAAAAAGGTATCTATAAACTTGTAGTGGTTTTAGATTCAATATAAATATGTATTCTATTTTATATATTTAGACATATTCTGGGAAGGCTTTGACAGACTTTCAAAGGAGACCATGACACAAAAAAGCTAAGAATTCCTGATAAAGAGGGTTGAGATAACTTGTAACTTTTCACTAGCTCATCCACTAGGCAGGGTGGTCAGTCCCAGGGCGGATGGAATCAGAAATTAATTCCCTTGGGCAAAGAAGGGGACATCTTCTTTATAATTCATTTTTAAAATAATTTTTTTAATTTTTGCAAATACATGCAAAGGTAGATTTCAACATTCACCTTTGTGAAACCTTGTATTCCAAATTCTTCTCCTTCCTTCTTCCTTCCTCTTTCCCTTAGACAGCAAATAATCCATTATAGGTTAACCATGTGCAATTCTTCTAAACAAATTTCTATATTTGTCATGCTGCACATTAAAAAAATCAGATCAAGAGGGGAAAAACATGAGAAAGGAAAAAAAACAAAACCTAGCAAACAAACATCACTACCACATCAAGAAAAGATGAATCTACTGTGCTTTGGTACACATTCAATCTCCATAGTTCTCTCTCTGGATGTGGATGGCTCTTTTCATCACAAATCTATTGGAATTGCCTTCAATCGTCTCATTGTTGAAAAAAAGCCAAGTCCATCACAGTGAATCATCATATAATGTTGTTGTTGCTGTGTACAATGTTCTTTTGGTTCTACTCAATTAGCTTAGTATCAGATCATATAAGTCTTCCCAGGCTTTTCTTAAATTTATGATCAAAACAAAATGCCCCAGCTTGCCTTTGAGATCCTGAATTTCCAGTAGGGCAGCCACACCTGGTAGGATCATTTAAGACTTCTTGGACCTCAATTAGGTTTCTCTTCTCTGACTGTAGCTCTCATTTCCTCACCAGCATTATCTGTTATAAGATATGATGCTGAACAAAAGAATACAAGAAGTCCAATCAACTCAGTGCAACATCATGGCCTCAGAGCTGGAAGAGATTTCAGAAATAGATAAGCAAATGGATGTGAAGAAGACTAGGAGCCTCTTACTTCAGAGTGGATTCTCTTTTCACTATACCACATTTACTCAGAATTCCATTTCACCAACACTGTGAGGACCTACTGTGTGCTAGGAACCCATACCACTGATATTAGACTGTCACCTCTTCTCTTCATGTATTTCTTCATTGTCTGTTACATACTTTATGCACATAATTGACAAGGCAGGATGATTGTGAGGACCAAGAGATATCTGGAAAGTATTGAGCACAGTGCCTAGCACTAAATACAAGATGTACTTTATATACTAGTAGATGTGTACCCATGTATTGCCCTTCTTTCTTTGTCTATTGTGTTTACTCTATGTAGGTCACATTCTTCCTAAAAAAATTTGCTTGCTTCATTTACCATAAAATGACTTCTCCAAAATATCCTGGACTTAAGTGCCAAGCTTTGGTTGTTTTTGAAGAAATCATAAAAGATCTATAAAAATATTATTTGTTTTTTGCAGGCACTTTGAGGATAGGGCTAAATTCTCAAGCCAGCTGGCTGGTTTTCACGGAAAGGGCTATTTACTATGGGTTATTTGAATAAATGGATTGTTTCTCTCTATCTCTCTCTCTCTCTTTCTCTCTCTCTATCTCTATCTCCTCTTTGTCTCTCCTCTCTTTCTTATTCTCTCTCTCATTCCCTCTCTCTTACTCTCCCATTCCCTTTTATTTTATTCTCTTTCTCTTTTTTCTCTCTCCCCCTTTTCTTTTATTATCTCTACTCCACCTCTCATGTTTATGTGCAGAATTTCTGATGAAACTTTTCTTTAAGTGAATGACAATGAATATACAAAAAGAGAACCTTAATAAGGATCTTGATTGAGAATGATTGAAATCACTATGATATGTATTTCTTGGAAATTAATGCAAAGATAATGACAGACTTTGAATAAAGCCTTTAAAAAAAATTATAAGTGCTTAGTTGTGCAGAATTACCATGCACTCCTTCTGCTTGGATGATAATCATTTGAAGTATAGATATTTTTTGGAAGATTGATTCTAAGTTGCACTGTTCCTATAGGTTATTTTTACAGGACATAATTTAAATGGTCTTCCTTGCTACCTATTTTTCATTCATTCTATATTTCTACTCTACACATACATAGATATACCTGTTCTATCCGCTAATAGCTTTAAGGATTTTGTTTCTGTGATATAATTAACCTTGTGTTTTAGGAAGATTACTTGGATAATTTAGTAATCTCTCCACCCTCCCCTCAACTCTCTCATCTTTTTCTGTGCGTGTATGTGTGTTTATGTCTCTCTCTCTCTCTCTGTCCTTCTTTTCTCCTCTCTGTCTTTCTGCCCCCTACACACACACACACACACACACACACACACACACACACACACACATACGACTGATTTTGGCTGGAGGAGAACAGAAAGGTCAACTTTGAGCATTGAGAGGAATACCAGACTAGAATCATGTTTATTAGCCCTCACTAAAAATGGCTTTGGGAGATAAAAGTTTAGTGTTCTTTTAGCCTGAGTACCTTTATCTAAAGTCTAAGTATTCTGGCCAGAAACCCTGAGTGTCTTCCTTTCCCAGACTGATTTTTTATTTTTTGAGAGATCATCTTTCCTCAGTTCTTTCCTAGCCTTTCATCACTGTGCGGGTGTTGCCTTAGGCAAATTGAGACCTGAGAAAGATTTTCACTTCCCACTACAATCAGGACACTGCCAATTGTCCTGACTTAGGTCTTGCCACTGGATCCTGAATGACTGCAAGTCAAGACATCATCAGGCTGATGTCACTGGTCCTCTTTAAGAAGGAAGGATTATCACCACCACCACCACTCAATTGAGACCATTCCTGAGTTCAGGGTTTGAGAGTCAGCACCTTTTAATAAAAATGTGGAGATTTGTGCCTCTGCCACGGTGCTGTTCAATCATCTCAGTTGTGTCCCACTCTTTGTGACTCCATTCGGGGTTTTCTTGCTATGCCATTTCCTTCTCTAGCTCATTTTATAGTTGAGGAAACTGAAGCAGAGTGAAGTGATTTGCCCAGAGTCACACAGCTGCCTGAAGGCAGATTTCAAATCATGAAGATGAGTCTTCCTGATTTCTTATTCAGTGCTCTATCCACCACACCACCAAGCCATAGCAATAAGCAAGTCTTATTTTCTCTGAACCTTTCAACATCTTTTTCTTCTTGGGTCTTTCTATCTCCTCTAAACTAGAATGAAAGTGATCAGTTACAGACCCAATCTGAATACTGATCAGTGCAAAATGCTGCCTTTCCAACTTGGGATGGTTTGCCTTAGACATCCTGGTAGCCTTCCACTTTTAGGAACTTATCATACTGGTGCTAGATTTAGTGGAATATCTGATTGATTTCACCCCTATTCTGATTGGCTGTTTACAACTCCTAACTCAAGAAATCCTCCAGCTTCAGCCTTCCCAGAAAGTACAGGATTTTACCAACTTGTACAAAATGCTATTCCAGGTTGATTTCACATTCATACAACTAACTATACAAAGTTTTCATCTCCTAGTATTAGCTTTCATTCCTCTGGAGAGACTGAGCCACCCTTCTCTGACTTCTTGTCAAAGTCAAAAAATCTAGAGCTTATGGGCTGCTTAAAAAACTGGAAGGCTCATTTGTGGCACTTTGCCTCTTCCTACTTAACCATAATTTTCTGATAGATTTAGTCAGAAGACTTGAGTTTGAACTCTATATCACATGATAAATGACTTGTTCAGATATCTGAGCAATTTCTGCAAATGTAAAAGGGAGATCATAATAGAATTGATCTTCCAACATTGTGAATACTTTGTAAGCCTTAAGTGCTATACATATTAGTTACTTCTTTTAATTATTAATTTCCAGATGCCATGTTTGCATTCTCCATATGTTTCTGGATTCCTCATAATTCTCTCCTGTCAATACCTAGCACCTAATTGCCTGTGACATCAGAGGGGGGAACCAACCAAACACACCTAAGTGAGAACTGCCTCTTCCTCCAAACCCCATGACTTTTAGAAGCCTAAGTGAGCTACAAAATAAAATGGGGGTAACAAAACTCCACATGTCCCACACATAAGTTAAAAAGAGTGAGAGTTCCCTAACAGTGTTAGAATGAAGAATATGGGTCCTTCAGATAGGGAAGGGGACTTGGGTTCTCTGTCACCTGGTTGACAAAAAGTCATGACAAAAAGAATGGGACAAGACTTTTTTTCTCCCAATTGAGTATATTCTTTCCTGTTGTTAGATGAGATATTAAAGAAAATAATGATCTCAAGATCTTCAAAAATTGTGTAGAGTAAAATTCCAGAGATCTAGAAATTATGGTCCATTCCAGAGTTCGATGGAAGCCAAACCCGATGCATCCACAAAGTCCCAGAGAGTAAGTGACCTGCTTGACTCTGCCCAGTAGCAGCTCAACAGAAGGAGCTTTCAAGATGCTGTGTCCAATGACAAAGGCGTAAGTTGTTCATGACTATCCATGCTCTTGCCAATTCTGTATTTTCCATTTGCAGCTCTTTTTTGGTTTGAACTCTAAGGATCATGCTGCCACACTCAGGATAAGTTAATTACTTGAAAACTCATCATGCTGTTAAACTCAGCTTGGGATGCTCAGTCCCTTCCCAACTTCCTCAGCTTCCTTTCTTCTAAATCCTCCCAAAGCTTTCCTTCATAGAGAGCAGGAACCTGGATGTCCCAGATCACTTTCCACTTTCCAATTGCAATTCTGCTGTGTTTTGAACTCCAGAGAACATGATGCCCCTGTACTTGCTTCCGCAGCTTCATTTTGTATGTTGTCTATTAGATCATGAGCCCCTTGAGAGCAGGAACTGCTTTTTTTTTTTTTTTTTTTTTTTTTTTAATTTTATTTGCATCCCCAGCACTTAGCCCAGTGCCTGGCACATTGCAAATGTTTAATAAACATTTGCTAAATTAAATTGAACTTGTTGATGTGAATGTTTTGTAGCAATGTATTTAAGTTTAAGCCTTATTCTCCCTAGGGATTATGGCAGTAGAAGGGAGAATGTGTTCTGATTTCAAAGAGTGATGTTTTTGTACTTCAGTTTTTGCTATATCTTTTCAGTAAATACCTTTTTCATCTCAGAGAGGGGGAAAGGGAGAGAGGAAGAGAGGAATAGAATTTGGAACTCAACAAATGCTAAAATTGTTTTTACATGTAATTAGGGGAAAATAAAATATTATTTAAAAGGGTGAAAGCTAAATGAATGAATGATTAGATAATAAAATAAATAAATAATCAAACAAATGATGGACAAATGAGTGAAATAATGGAGAATTTGGCAAAACTGTGTCCAATCTCTCGGAAGAACTGTTGTTGACTTCATTCCTTCTACTTTCTGAGACAACCTATTCAATTTTTCAAAAGCTCTCAACAATTTCTCCTAATGCAAGGCTAGATTTGCCTCTTTTCATCTTCTAATCTTGTTCTGCCCTCTAGGACCAAGTAGGTCAAATGCAGTTCCATTTCCATGTCTCATAACAAATTCAATTTTCTACATTTTGGTTAAAAAACAAAAGTCAAATATAGGATGGCTAAATGACTAAAGTTGGTAAGAAAAAGATCTTTGGCTTTAATGGGCCACAGTGGGTTCTAGGTGAGTCATACTGATTTAGTATGAGTCAACTCCTCTGTGTGTGTGTGTGTGTGTGTGTGTGTGTGTGTGTGTGTGTGTGTGTGAGACAGAGAGAGACAGAGATGACAGACAGACAGAAACAGAGAGAGACAGAGACAGACAGACAGACAGACAGGCAGACAGATAGAGAAAGAGAAAGAGAGAGAGAAGCTAAATAGTAAAGAGAGAAGTTAAATAGTTATATAGGGGGGCAGCTAGGTGGTGCAGTGGATAGAGCACCAGCCCTGAATTCAGGAGGACCCGAGTTCAAATCTGATCTCAGACACTTAACACTTCCTAGCTGTGTGACCCTGGGCAAGTCACTTAACCCCCCAGCCTCAAAGGAAAAAAAAAAATTAGTTATATAGAACGTCCAGAGATAAGGCTCCATTCTCCTTGGGGTACCTCTGCAGTACTGGGTGTCATATTTTAAGGATGATGACAAACTGAAAAATGTTCAGAAGAGAACAACTATCAGGAGCCATTAAAAGTATTGCAGATATTTAGCCTTGAGAAGAGAAGCTTTGGGTAGAACATGATAGTTGTCTTCAAATATTTAAAGGATTGCATGTGAAAGAAGATTTAGATTTATTTTATTTGGCTCCGTAGGACAGTGGTAGGAGCAACGGACGGGAAGTTGTTGCAAGGCAGATTTTGGCTCGATACAAGGAAAAACTTCCTGACAATTTGAGCTGTCCAAAAGCAAAATGTTTCTAGATATAGTTAATTCTGTTATTAGAAATGCTTAAAAAATGCTCGATGA
Source organism: Sminthopsis crassicaudata (assembly GCF_048593235.1). NCBI lineage: Eukaryota > Metazoa > Chordata > Mammalia > Dasyuromorphia > Dasyuridae > Sminthopsis > Sminthopsis crassicaudata. The sequence goes on from NC_133620.1 coordinate 428,010,032, forward strand.
TCACTTTGCATGGGATTCAAGCTTCAGATATGGATTGGATTGGGCTAATTTTACTCCTGATATATTGCAATTTTAGTTCTCAGCTTTTACAGAGCTAAAATCCCTTTCTCTTTTTGACTTGTCCCTGACTTGTCCCTAGTTTTCTTTTAGATTTACATTTACATTTGTGATAATAGTCCATTTCCCATTCTCACACCCTTGCCTAGATTGTTGTCTGTGACTGGAATGCAATACTTCTTCATTTCCTTCTCTTGGAATCTCTGGTTCTCCTCAGAACTCAGTTTAGGTTCCACCTTCTCTTAGGTTCAGTTAGGTTCTCAGTTTAGGATCCACCTTGGATCCCCAAACAGCTAGTGCCTCCCTGGCTCTTCCTGGTCAAAAAATATCTTGAATATTAGAACTGTAATCAGAGAAAATCATAGCAATAAATTCTCCCCCACTTAACTGTTGCTCTTCCAATTCTAACTGCAGAAACAAGCCAAGAAGGCCAGGCAAAAGCAATATTGCCCAATTCCTCTCCACAAACAAAATTCTCAGAACACCACGACACCAAATAGTGATCAAGAAATCTAAAGAGAAATCACAGTGGCACACCTTTGAAGACAATAAATTCATACCTTAGCAGAAACTATGAAGTAGGTATAGGCCAGGATCCCAGACTTAACCCCCAGGGCTCCAAACAGGCAGTAGGTCAGGGTTTCCCAGAACGGATCAAAAGCTTAGCTTCCAGATTAGAATTGAGCTAAACCCAAAGCTTTGACAAGAGTGTTGGGAGACTCAAATGAGATAAGATTGCAAAGCCTTTTGCAAACTTTAAAGTGTTACATAAATATCAGCTGTTGCTGCTGCTGCTCTGGATGTTGCTGCTATGGATGCTGCTGCTGCAGTTAACTTACGCACACCAATCTGGGGATGACTTCATTCCCTCAAATTTTTGCTGCACTCCCAGAGAGCTCAAGTCATGTTTATAGAGCAATACAAGAATGAGCTAGTAAATATTTAACAGCTGGGATCACCAGAAAAAAAAAAAAAAAGTGTACACATACATTTTAAAGATTAAAATGCATGGTTAACACTTTCTTAAGTCTAGATTAACAAAAGCCCTGATTTCTAGTTATAGCTGATTTATGAGTGTAAATGTGCACACTGAAAATTGTGAAACCATGAGTCTCTCAGAAAGAAGTGCTCCTTTAGCCCTGGCTCAGGCTAACAAGGATCAAGGAAGTCTTCTAGAAGGGCCAAATCAAGGACTTAGTCCCCAGGGCTCTGCACAGGACTGGACCAGCATCCCAGGGTCTCTCAGAGAAGATCAAGGACTCAGTCACCGGCTCAGAAAGTGGTCAGATCAGCAGTATCCTCATTGTAGATTGGATACATGGCCCTAAGCTTAGAAGAAAAACCAGCTCATTGAACCTGCTGAATCCTTCAGGTGATAGAAAGAAGCTGAGATCAACAGTATTTATAAAATGAGACTAGACTGATCTTATGTAGTACCGCCCAAGGTCTGAAGCTGTGTTACCCCAATACAAATCAGGGTTTATAGCAGAGAAAGTCTAAAAGGGCAGTGCTCTTGATCTGACCCTATAGGGGCTGCTGAAATACTGTAGTTCCTTGACTCAGATTCATTGCTATGATTCTTAAAATAAGTAATCCTCAATTACCTGAAGAAAATAGTAGTAAGATGCTGGATTAAACAGGCCAGAATGATATAAACCATGATAATTCTGCTGGAAGTGCACAGAATCTAACTGGTGGTAACACAAAGTTCTAACCTGTCAAGTACTATTGGAATAATGAGTGACGAGAAAAAGAGTTATTAGTAGGCCACAAACTGAGAAGAGACTAGCTCCAAATGCCTACAAGCAAACCATCAACTAAAAATACAAATTGGTTACAAAATCAATGAGAATTCCTACAATTAAACAAAATCTTTACAAATAACATTATAAGAGAGATAAAAGTGATAAAAGAAAGAATTGGAAAAGGGATAAAAGCCATGCAAGAAAGACCTGGAAAGAGAATGAATTAGCTTAGCAAAGAGATATAAAACTTTACCCAAGTAAACAGACTTTGTAAAAATTAGAAATGGCCAAATAGAAGTTATTGACTCCATGAGACAACAAGAAGTATCAAAACAAAATTGAAAGATTAGGGAAAGAAGTAAGAAAAAATGTTAAATTTGTGAAGAGATCATTTGAGAATATTTGAGAATAACTGGACTAGACTAGCTAAAAACCAAAACCATCCCCTCCTCCAAAAAAAGAGCCTGGCTATCATATTTCAAGAAATCATAAAAGAAAACTTTTCAGACATATTAGAATAAGAAGGTAAAGTGAAAATAGAATCCACTGATTACCTCTTGAAAGAATCCAAAAATTAGAACTCCCAGAAAAAACCTAGACAAAAGCCAGAACTACTAGGCCAAAAAACAAACAAGCAAAAATATTGCAAGTTGCCAGAACAAAAGAATTCAAGTACCAAGGAATCACATTAACATAAGACTTAGCAGCTGCCACTAAAAAAGAAACAAAAGACATGGAATATTATATTCCAAAAGATAAAAAATAAAGGCTTCCAACTACGAATAATTTACTCAGAAATACTAATTTTAATCCTATAGAGGGAAAATTTAATAGAGAATTTTAAAACGTTCCTGATGAAAAGGTAAGAACTGAATAGAAACTTTGAAATATAAAAATATAGGAGTAAAGAGAAATATAAAAAGGTAATTTATATAAGTGAGTAATTGAAAAGAACATGACAAAAATGAAAAGTTTACATTCTAATGGGGGAGGGGGAGCATGATGCTTGTGATAGCAAAGTAATACAGTAGTTAAAGCACTGGTTCTGCAGTCAAAAAAGCCTGACCTAAAAACCAGCCTCAAACATTTAAGAACTGTGAGACCCTTTTTATTTCAGTTTCCTCAACTGTAAAATGGGGATAATAATAGTACCTATTTCCTAGAGTTGTAATGAGGATTAAATAAGATATTTGCAAAATGCCTGGCACAGAAAAAGTGCTATATAAATGTTAGCTATAATTATTAGTTATTAAGTGTCCCTTTGGAACTTTAATGTCAGCAGGGAGTCAAAAGAGAGATTTAAATGAGTCAGAAGGCTTTTGTTATGTTTTAATGACCTTAAGAGAAGAAAGGAAAGAGAGGAGAAAAGAAGTATAACCCAGAGTTTAAAGAAAAGTAAAAGAGTGAAGCTTAATACTTTATATAATCAGTATACGTGAGAAAATGATGACACAAAAATGTTAGAAGGAATCTGTAGAACAGATGTCACTTGAGAGAGAGAGAGAGAGAGAGAGAGAGAGAGAGAGAGAGAGAGAGAGAGAGAGAGAGAGAGAGAGAGAATTTAATGTAAAAATACTTTCAAGTCAACAGGGTGAAATAAAAGAACTAGAAGAGTGAATAGAGGGGGAAAAGGAAGGGTAAATTTAAAGAGAGATTATTCATAAGCAAAACAAATTCTTAACTCAAAGAGTGGGGCTGTGAAAAGGATTTAAAAGTAAAATAAAAAGTATTAAGAATATCTGATTGAGGTGAAAAAAGCAAGGTAACAAAATGTATTTGTAGCTAATAGTAGTATCAAGCATTTGGAGGTTCGAGATCCCCTTATATCCTTAAAAATTGTTGAGAACCCCAAAGAGTTTTCATTGATATTGACTATACCTATTGATATTTACCATATTAGAAATCAAAGTATTATGAAAATAGATCTGACCTCCTGAATCCCCAGAAAGAGTCTGGACAATACTTTAAAAACCACAGGCATTAAGCAGAGGGCATACTTCTGAGCATCCCAAGTGTCTTCTCTATAAAAAGGCATAGGAAACAAAAAAAGGTGAAAGGTATAACATAATAATAGAGGGAAATACAAAATTAATGATCACAACTGTGAATGGGAATGGGATGAACTCAACCAGTAATGCAGAAGAGAACAAAAGAATGAATTAGCACTGGAGTTGGCAAACTGTGGTCCAAAGGCCAAATATAAACTGCCACCTGCTTTAGTTAGGTTCTCAATCTAAGAACAATTTTCATGTTTTTAAATAAAGTTTTATTGCATCTAAAAATATAAAAACCTTTCTTAGTTCACAAACCCTATAAAAATAAGGACCAGAAGAGAAATGGGAAGCTGTATTTGGCTTGCTGGCCATAGTTTGCAGGCCCCTGGATTAGCAAACAGAATCCAAAAATTTGTTTACAAGGAACACCCCTGAAGCTTAAAAGATGCTGTAGAGCTAAATAAGGGACTGAAGCAAAATTTAGTATGCTTTAGCTGGACTGAAAAAAGCAAGAGTAGCAATCATGATGAATGGCAAATTCAGATGAGGCAACAGGAAAGATAGACTTGATATATCCTAACTATTGATTTTGTTTGTACAAATTCTTCAATTTTATATAATCAAAATTGAAGTTAAGGAAGAGAATAGAATTTTAGAAAAGTTAGGCATGATAGAGCTCTAGAGAAAATTGAATGGAGATAGAAAAGAATGCATCTTTTTCTCAGTAGTACATGACACCTAAACAAAAATTGGCCATATATGAGGGCATAAAAACCTCACAATCAAATGCAGAAAGGCAGAAATATTAAATGCATCCTTTTCAGATCATGATGCAATATACATTACATGTATTACAGAGTTATGGAAAAATAAACCAAAATTTAATTGGAAATTATGAAATCAAAATTGTCCATTTTTAACCCCTGGTATCTTCCTTGTCCTTGGTTTGGTTAAGGACTATTTCTCTCAGTTACATAAACTGATGTTAAGTGAAATGAGTAGAAGCAGGAAATCATTGTACACAGCAACAACAAGATTATACTATGATCAATTCTGATGGATGTGATTCTTTTCAATAATGAGATGATTCAGACCAGTTCCAATGATCTTGTGATAAATAGAGCATCTACACCCAGAGAGAGGACTGTGGGATCTGAGTGTGGTTCACAACACAGCATTTTCACTTTTTGTTGTTGTTGTTGTTGTTTGCTTGGATTTTATTTTATTTCTCACTTTTTTCCTGGTTTGATTTGATTTTTCTTGTGCAGCAAGATAACTATATAAATATGTATACATATATTGGATTAAACATACATTTCTACAATGTTTAATATATATTGAATTACTTGCCATCTAGGGGAAGTAGGAAGGGAAACTGGAACACAAAGTTTTGCAAGGGTTAATGTTGAAGAATTATCCATGCATGTGTTTTGAAAATAAAAAGGTTTACACAACATAGCATTTTCATGCTTTCTGTTGATGTTTACATGCATTTTGTTTTCCTTCTCAGGTTTTTTTTCTTTCTAGATCCGATTTTTCTTGTGCAGCAAGATAACTATATAAATATGTATACATATATTGGATAAAACATATATTTTAACATATTTAACATGTATTGGACTGCCTGCCATCTGTGGGGTGGGGGAAAGAAGGGAAAATTTTGGAACAGAAAGTTTTGCAAGAATCAATGTTGAAAAAATTACCCATGCATATGTTTTGTAAATAAAAAGCTTTAATTAAAAAAAGAAAAAAAAAAGGTTTAATAAAAAAGGGACTGCTGGAAAGCATAAGAATAAATGGAGCTTTTTAAAAACTGAAAAAAAAAAAAAAAGAACTCGTCCTCCCTCCATGGTTGTAAAAAGTAGCTTCTTCCAAGTTCCTCTAATTTGCTTATGATATGACCTTTTTTATCTTAGTGAACAGATGCTTCCCAAGGCCTGTGAAACTCTAAGTTAGTCTTAAAAACATAATTAAAACTAAAAATTTATAGCCTGAAATTTTCCCTTTTGACACTGCATCTTTCATAATCAGGTTTCCCAAATCCTCTTCCCACCTTCACACCCACACTTATATGACTCCCCCCCCTTTTTTTTTTTTAACAAAATGCAAACCATTTGAATGACTGCCTTTGTCAGAAGTTCCAACACCCTGAAAATTCTATAGATGTTTTCAGAGAAATGTAATTTAATTTGAAACCATCTGAAACAATCTAGAACACATATTTGATCAGTATTAGACCTTTAGATTGCTGTAGATTGTAGATATTTTCCCAAAAACATACATAATATATTTATTTGATTAGACTAATGTTAATTATGCTGCCATCAATCTGATTTATAACTGTAATAGTTTTCTTCATAATATCACCAGATAGCATCTTAATTAGTCTTCCTAATTACTGGAATAAGATACTAGAATTATAAGGAAAATTAGATATCATCTTGTTCCATCCTCTTATTTTACAAGGGAAGAAAATAATAAAACATTTATATTACACTTTAAGGTTTACAAGATGACTGTGAGGTAAGCTGTGGGGTATTATTTCACTTTGGTGACGCAAAAACATCAGTTAAAATTATTTATATATTGAGGAAAACAAGATACTACTCATTTAATAAATACTTACTGTGAGCCAGTCACTGTGCTAAGTACTAGTGACATAAATTTAAGCAAAAATAAATGTAATGTCTACCTTTAGGGAGCTTACATTCAAATGAAGGAAGAAAACACATAAACGGGATAAGGAAAGGGAAAGAAGAAGGGATGGAGGTACTTCCATGTAGACATAGTGTGGAAAATGGCAAAGTCAAAAGTCCAGCCAAAAGGGAAATGAAGCTTGACCAATTCATCCCCCCTCCATGAAGGAGGCCCCAGAAGGAACTTCCCAGTGAGAGAAGTAGGCTGGCACAGAGGGTAGATGTTCCAAGGTGAGAAGGCCCCAGGTATTGAGGAAGGTTCAAAGGTGAGATATGGTATTGAGATCCAGAAAGTCAGAAGCACAGCTGGGAGGAGAGGAAATAGAGACTCTAGGAATATAATTTGGTATAAGCAGAAGGAGCTGCTGGATTAGCATCAGAACACCAGGGTTCAAATCTTCACTCTGCTATTTACTTGTGTGAACTGAACTCAAACTTAGGTAATTCATTTACCTTCTCTAAATTTTAGTTTCTTTATCTGTAAAAGGCAGATAGATCAGTGTTCTATATCAGTGGTATCAAACTAAAATAGAATAGGTCTTTGCAAGGCCCATATTGACTTAGAAAACCACAAATTAACATTATTTATATTATGTTATATTTTTATTTATTTTGTTAAACTTTTTCTAATTACCATTTAATCTGATTCAGACTTCACTTGGGAATTTTGCTGGTGTCATGAGGCTCATTTTTTGAGATCTCTAGATTAGAGGTCTTTTTCTGTTTAAACTTTTTGTTGAATAGGACCTTTATTTTTGAATAGGACTATGTCCTATTTCTGTCCTATTAACTTACTCTAGGGTACATAGATAGCTAGCTTTACATAGACTTTAAAGTTTTCAAAGTACTTTACAAATAATCATCTCATTTTATTTTCACAACAATTTTGGGAGGTAGATGCTATTATTTTCATTTTAGAAAAAACAGGAAACTGAAGCACCTGGAGGTCATTGGGATTCATTTAGCTAGTAAATATTTGAGGCTGGATTTGAATTCAGGTCTTCTTAAATCCACTGTTGCTACTTTGCCATCTAAGTTGCCTCTAACCAGGTCTCATTAGAGCCAGAATTCTAACTGATCTAGGTCTTCAGCTTTACACATTCTTCCCACTGCACCATACTGCCTCTCAAATTTAAATATGGGGAAGTAAAGTGACTTGTGAATGATTATACTTGTCAGCTTATACTTGTCAAACTCATTCCCTGCTAATTCCAAACCTAGCACTTTTCCTAAAACACCACACAGTCTCTCCACATTTAAAGGGAAAAAAAAGTTTTATAAAAAACAGTGGATGCCAAAAGAGGGTAGCCACGGATTCTGAAATATCCTGGAAGCTATTTTAGAAGGACAAGGCTGTCAGCTAGACAGAGAAGAAGAGAGAAAGGAAGCTGTTGAGAAGAGGTTAACTCACAGTATACGTTGAGGGTAGAGGCAATTAGCAAAAGTGAGAAAATTGCTATACTAAAGAAAAAATAGCACATAGACTGCATTTTTCAGAAGGAAAAATATTTGGAATCAAAACAAATAATTTCAGAATTGAAATATTTTTCCTTCTCACCTTTTTCTTCCAGCTTTCCTATTTTCCTTCAAGACTCAGCTCAAATACCATTTTTGGAAAGAGTGGTCTCTTTTCTTTTCTCTAGCTTTTCCTCCTTTTTTGTTTGCTCTCTCTCTCTCTCTTAATATGGTTCTTTCTCTTTCTCTGTTTTTTCTCTCCATATATGTATATATGTATGTGTATGTATATAATGTTTACATCAGTTTTTGCATGTTTTATCCTTTATAGTTTGTGGGTTTTTAGATAAAAGTTGTGTTTCTACTTTCTTAATTATGCCCATAGACTCTGAGGGTCTCAATCCTAACTGCCATTTGCAATGATGAATTGAATCTCCCAGCATAAGGCTGCATCTCAGGGGCTTAGGGGGTACCACTGAGTGTTTAAAGGGTTCTTTCTAATGCCATTGGCTCAAGTCTCCATTCCAGTGAAGTTTTACTTCTAGCTTAGTAGTCAGTCAAAAGGCTGGAAGCAATACCTGCCCACGTTCTAAAATCCACATAGGGATTGCATCAACAGAACACATGTGCATGCTCCTGAGGACTGGGCTCATTGACTAATCACTCCCTTCCCCATTCTGTTAAATGTCTGGTATGTAGTAAACAGTGAAGGGGTCAGGGAGGAAGTTGCTTATTGGTTGATTGAAAGGAAACTTGGAGATCATTTATTTGGAATTTTCTTGTTCTGGAAGAAAAGAAAGAGAACAGAAAAATCCAGAGAAAGACGTAAGCATTTTAAGTGTAGGAAAGCTCTGCTTTTGATTTAGAGTAATGTATAGAAACTTCTGGGGTCCTTACCTCAACTCCCATTTATACTGGCAGCCAAGTCCTGACAGCTCAACTAGCTACATATCCCCCCCTCCCCCCCGCCTCAGTGTTCAAGGGAATATTCCTGAGGGATCAGAAATAATTTTCTAATGCTATCATTCAAACATCCAATCCAGTGTTGTCCCAAATGTTAATCATAAAAGCCAGTTGATGTGTGGTGTTAATTAGATATTATGAATATGAAAGAGATATTTACTAAAAAGATATTGTAAGAGTAGAAATACATCATTCCTTGACCAGCAACATGCTCTTCCCTTTACCACTTCAATCCTTAGGGAGAATGAAGCTCAAACTTCAAGGGGTTTCAACAAAACATTTGTACCATGAAGTTCTCTTCGGAGTATGAGCCAGACAATTGGCAAAATAGCTCCTTTATTTACAGGACACAGTAACTTAACATCAATCCCTTGCTGGGCTGGGTCAAGTAGGTTGCTCCTCAGAGATGTACTAGACATCTTTCAACAAGCTCTAGTGTGGATCCCACTTCCTGGATCTCTCTGGTTGGTGATTCTCCCAATCTTTTGAAGTTTGTTTCCTCATCTGTTCCATCTCTATTACACCATTACTTAGCAGCATGAAAGAATTGACAGAGCAGAGAGAGAGGCACTTTTGCTAGGCTCCCAGTAAAAAGAGTAAACCATTGGTATCCTCTTTCTGTCTTGACCATTGACATTATATCTCAGTCATTGAACTATCTCTCTTCAACAAGTGGCTTGAATCAGTACTTGCCTCAAGCCACACAAAACATGAATTTTCCCAGGATTGGGGTCTTCAGCGGTCAGTCCCCCCCCCAATCAAGCACCTAGTAGGGATTTGATAGTTACTGAGCTGATAGAACCACTAAATGTAGATTCAAATGACTGTGAAAAGAGACTAATTTTGACTTCAAATGGAGAAAGAAATGGAAAGTCAATAAGAAAGTAATAATTGGGGCTATAGAATCCCAGCTTACCAATTTGGGAATCAATCCTATAGAAGTATACTTAATTAAGCGCTTGTTCCAATCGAGCTGGAGCAATGGGACAATTTGTCTGAAATTGTCTAGCTTGTTACCCCATTTCCTTACATGATAGCAGAATAGTTTAGACAGCTGTTTAAACATTTTAAACAGCTGGCTGAGCATGTGTAGTGCTAAAGATAGACTATAGAAATGAAGGGGAAAACCGACCTCTGCAAAGATGAACAAACTACTTGCCAGCCCTGGGAGTTGTTGGCAAGGGAGCTGTCCCTTTCTGCCCTGGTCTTGTTTTGCCACTCCAATCCTCATGTATCATTACTTCAAGAATCTATTAAGGAAAGTCCTGGGACCTCCTATCTCTTGGTAGGTAGTTTTCGAAATGTGTTTTCATTTCTCTTCTTTCAAACTAGTGATGAGTTTCTCAGGACTTAACAAGATTGGTCTCAGAGAGCTGGTGGCTTACAGTTCATGTCTAAACCTGCCCTGATACAATTCTGTCTTGTTTTACCTTTTCTTGGTTTTGCTTTTGCAGAATTGACCAGCTCCCTGAAGTCAACAGGACAATTACTTAGAGTAAACAAGGAGCAGGGAGCCTCTTGTTCATTGCTTCAACTGGCTTCTGGCATTTCTTTGCCTTTTTTCCACTGTTCATTAGTTCCAGTCTTATAATTTCAAAATCTAACCCCAAATCACATGTTGTCAACCACTATTCTCTAACTGTCACCTGAAGCCAGGATTAAATCTTACTAACCAGCCAATTTTCATTCTCAGCATTTTGATTTAAGGAAAATGAGGTTCAGGGTTAAACATGTTGCCCCTTACAACTAAATCCTGCCCTTCTTTTCTATTATCTTCCTCCCCTTTGACAGGAGGAACCATGCTTTGTGTTTTCTATGTCACTTACAATCTCAAAAATTTAATGCTGATATTAGGAATTGGAGAAGGAGGGAGGGGGAAGATTAAAAGCCACTCAACCCAATCTCCTCTTTTATTAATCTGAATTCCTCAAAGTCTAAACATTAGCTCCAGAATTCTGTTCCTGTTGGTCAATTGGCCAATAACAAGGCCTAACCCAAGCCTCATTTGCAAATTATTTGGGTTTTGATGACTTAGATTGAGTGTAAATTGTAATTATTTCTGTTCTAACCAGAAATTCTGATCTTCCCCTCTTTGATTCTTTTGTGAAGGCAAAGTAGACCATCTTTAACCTTTAACTACTGAATGAATATTGTCTTGGACAATCTGAGACCGGGGAAAAACCTTAGTTTAAAAAGGCCAAGGACTCCCACTGCAGCCTGAGCCAGAGTAATCCTGACCTATGTCTTGCTACTGGACTCTGATATAGTTGGATGACTTTGCCCAGTTCTTGCATTCTTTAAATCCAGTTCATGTTCAAATCAAGGCATCAGTAACCTGATGTCACTGGTCTTCTTCAAGAACAAAGGACAAAGAATACCACTCACTCAAATGTATTTTTCCCCCCTGATGCAATCGGGGTTCAGTGACTTGCCCAGGGTCACACAGCTAGAAAGTGTTAAGTGTCTGAGAATGGATTTGAACTCAGTCCTTCTCACTTCAGGACTAGTGCTCTACCCAATGTACCACCTAGCTGCCTCATCTGTAGTTTTTTAAAACCTGTTGCAGACACAAAGCTGTCCAAGGGGTGAAATCTCAATTGTACTGAGGCTTTACTATAATGAAGAATAGTTGAATGAAAGGAGATAGCTAGATGGTATAATGGATAGTGTCAGGTCTAAAGGCAAGAAGCCTTATCTTCCTGAGCTGAAATCTGGCCTCAAATTCTTATTAACTGTGTGATCTGGGTACGTCAATTAACCCTGTTTGCCTTAGCTTCTTCATCTATCAAAGGATCTGTGGAAGGAAATGAAAAACCACTCTGGGATCTTAGCCAAGAAAATCCCAAATGAGGTTACAGAGTCAGACCTGACTGAAATGAATCAACAACAAATTGAACAAAATGAGAATATTTAACTGGGAGAAAACTTGGAGGAATAATAGAAATGAGATAGGCTTCAAAGGTTTGAAAGACTTTCTTGTTCAGTTGACTTCACAGACAAAATTAAGACCAATGGTAAGAAGCTGTGACTAACAAGATTTTTTTAAATCTCAATCTAATTGAAAGCTTCCTAACACTTTATTTTAAAATTTAATAAACTGTCTTAGAGGAATAATAAGTTTTTCATTACTGGAAGTTTTCAATTAAAGATTAAATGAGTGCTAGACAGGTTTCATGATTGGAATAAATATTCTTTGAGTCCATATGATTCCATTTAGAAACACAAACATAAGGTTGGAAATGATCCTGTAAATAACCCAAGGAAATCTATTCTAAGGTCTTTCCTGATACATTAATCCCCTCTACAATATCCCTATCCAGTAAAAAGGGGAAATGACAATTGTTGGAGATCCTGTAGGAGGACATGAATGATAGTACATAAATACACTACTGCTGGAAGCTATGAAATGGTCTAACCAATCTGGAAAATAGTTTGGAACTATATCTTCTACTCTGCTTGCTGACCTTCCTGGTTTCCTTTAAGTCCCAACTAAAATCCTATCTTTACTGGATGCCTTCCCTTCTTAATCCTAGTGCCTTCCCTTTCCCAGCTCCTCTTAATTCCTGTGCCTTCCCTCTGTTAATTATTTCCTACTTGTCTTGTATAGCTTGCTCTGTATAATATATTTATTTGCATGTTGTCTTTCCCATTATATTGTAACTTCCTTGAGGGCAGGGATTGGTTGTCTTTTGCCTTTTTCCCTTAGTGCTTAGCACAGTGCCTGACAGAGTAGATGCTTAATAAATGTTTATTGATTGATTTATTGATAATCCTTTGATCCTGCAATATCAATACAATGTTTATCCTAAAGAGATAGCACTACTTTTTGTTGCAGCTAAGATCCAGAAAAAAGATCTAGAAGTGGGTTAATCAACAATTATTTACAAAGCCATTTTCTTTGTATTAGGGAATGTGCTAAAACATATTAAAATTAATGTGATTAATTAAAATATATTTTTAAAAATCAGTAACATAGTTCCTACTCTCAAGAACTTCATATTCTAATTTACATTCAAGCTCAATGTGACATAGATGAAAAGTAATCTCAAAAGGAAAGGACGGGCTCTTGGAGAGGCTTCAGGCAGAAAATAGACTTTTAGCTTAGTCTTGAAGGAAGCCAGAAGGCAATGGCAAGGAGGAAAAGCAGTCCAGCCAATGAAAAGGTGCAAAATTGAGAGATGAAGTGTCATGTTTGAGGAACAACCAAAAAGCCAGTCTAAATAGTGTAGAGTTCTTGGAGAATAAAATGTAAGAAGACTGGAAAGCTTGAAAGGGGAAAAGTTATAAAGATTTCTAGTGCCATCGACTGGAAAATGACTTAACAAATTATAGTAAATGAGTGTAATGGAATAGGATTGCATTGGAAGGTGATAAAAGGGACAGATTTAGGGGAATTGGAGAAGACTGGTATGGACAAACAGAGTCAAATGAGCAGAATTAAAACCATTGAAGAAGAAGAAGAAGAAGAAGAAGAAGAAGAAGAAGGAGAAGAAGAAGAAGAAGGAGAAGAAGAAGGAGGAGGAGGAGGAGGAGGAGGAGGAGGAGGAGGAGGAGGAGGAGGAGGAGGAGGAGGAGGAGGAGGAGCTAGGTGAATAGAGCACCAGCCCTGAAGTCAGGAGGACTTGAGTTCAAATCTAGTCTTAGACACTTAACACTTCCTAGCTATGTGACCCTGGGCAAGTCACTTAACCCCAATTGCTTAAACAAAACCAAAAGAAATAAACAAAAAAGTGCAAAAGGATGCTCCCATGGAGGCACAGACAAGCAGAGTAGTGTTAGAACTACTGTGTTAAATTTTAAGCATACCCATAAAAAGAGTATTCATAACAGAAAAAATATATAGATTGCATAATAATCATTTTACATGTTTTCCCTTTTTGTATACAAAGTTTTCAAATTAATAAAAGAAAAAAAGAAAACAAACAAAAAATCCAAAGTCCCTGATAAGTGTATGTAGCCTCTGCTTGAAGAACTCAAGGGACTGTATGTTTCAATTTGGGGGGTTATAAAGTTCTTCATTTTTCTTTTTTGTCCTCAGCCTATTTCTTTGTTGTAAAATACTCTCAGTGTAGAAACTACCTTTCTGATGCCGACTGACCGTTCATTTAGCACTTGCTCTGAAACAGTCACTGGGAGTTGCTTGGGATACTTTGAGGGTAAGTGACTGGCTCACGATCATGTAAGCAATATGTGTTACAGACAGAACTTGAACCCAGATCTTCCTGATTCTGAGTCTAGTCCTTTATCCACTCTACCTGTAGATATATCTCAGCATATTTTGCCTGAAATAAATTACCTGCTCTTTACAACTTTGGGGCAGGATATGAAAGAACCTGTTTGTCTGAAAAATAATTAAGCCAAGGACATCACATTCGTTGCTGGTGGCTTCCCCACTAAAAGCCAACTTTAAAAGGGTCAGTAAGATATTAGCCACAGGAAAACTTTTGGTCCCTGAAAAAAATCCCCTCACTTGGATTCTCTATCATTTGGAGCCTCTGTCTTCACTTTCAACTGTTTCCTGTGAATGTTTTGTTCCCAGGGTAGACCAATAGTTGTTGATATGCATTTTGGCTGCAGCCATATCAGCTTTAATGATCTGGTTGTTTTAGTGCCAGCTGATGAAAAATGGTCTTGTGCTCCTGGAAGGGCTTCAACGATCAATTACGCAACACGCACTGATATTTTTCTGACAGTTTTGCCAACAAACCTGCTCCATTTCCCTATCTCATTTGCAGCAACATCCAGAATTGGATCATGCTCCAAGCGTGACTTAGGAAAAGCCCCCTGAGGACAGGCTTGTGTGCAGCATTTCCAGGGGCTCAGTCCCATTTCTGGCTTCTTCATCTAATAAAATGAAAGTGTCCTTGCTCGAAGATAGAAAATGATGAGCAAATTTCTGCAGACCCCTGTTCTTGTCCCAACTCTATTAGCAACTTATTATATAACTTTGGGGAAGTTATTTCTCACTGGTCTCAGTTTTCTCATCTATCTGTTAAATAATGGGAATTAGACTAGGTTATCACTAAGGTCTTTTTCTGTGAGGGTTATCCCCCTTCCCCACCAAGACCACCAAATGTCAGGTAGCCAGAATTTATAAGAGTAATAGCTAAAGGGAACCTTGCAGAGGCCAGAGCCCTTAATTTAGAGAGAGTATTTCTAGAGTATTTACTATTTTGGTGGAGGTATATTTCTTTAAAGGGGGAAATATTTACACAGAACTAATGCCACACTATGAAAGGAGATAATGATTGGTAGTTAGAAGAGCTAGGGAAGAAACCTAGGATCTGGCTGTATATTTCCAATACTTTGTTTTCCAATACAGGAGAAAATCAAAGAATACTGGATTGGGAGTCAGAAAGACCATAGTTCAAATCTTGCTTTGAGATGTATTGGAAATATGATTGTATAAAATTAATTTAACCTCTTTGGGACTCAGATTCCTTGTGTATAAAGTGAGACAAATGGGGGTTGAGAAGGGG
Organism: Sminthopsis crassicaudata; assembly: GCF_048593235.1. NCBI lineage: Eukaryota > Metazoa > Chordata > Mammalia > Dasyuromorphia > Dasyuridae > Sminthopsis > Sminthopsis crassicaudata. The sequence goes on from NC_133620.1 coordinate 428,025,421, forward strand.
CTGCTGAGATGATCTTTAATGTCCCTCCTAGTTCTAGATATTCTCTCCTAAGAGTAGCAGGCTCTCTTAGGTCATCTAGCTAACCAACACCAAAGATTGAAGGTCTTCTAGGTGCAGGGCCTGGAAATAATGAGGAAGGAGGGCCTAGCTGTCTGTCCTCAGGGAGTCTCGAAGGCCACTTGGGGAGACTGAACAGATGCAAGTGAAAATGCAGAGAAATCACAGACATAAATACTGTCTGATACAATTCCAGGAGCAGACCTCTCCTCAGCTTCTTTAAATGGCATCTGAAGGCATCTCAAGACCAAGACTAGAATAAAAGGTACAAAAATCTGAAGGGATGAGAGCGGTTAACATGGGCAGTCAGGACTTTACAGGTTGCAATGATTTTTCTGTCTAATGCTCCTTCCCCTCCAGCTCCCCCTTCTCCTACACACATGTAACTCCTCCCTGTTTTTTACCCTCAAGAGTCTCTGGATAATAGTAACACTATGTTCTTAAAGCTCATTTCATTTAGGACTCTCGGGCCCTTTACAAGCCTTCAAGATTCCCCAGCCCCCTTTTTAAATATAGGGGAAACTGAGGTCCAGAAAGGGAAATTACTTTGTCAAGAATTTAGAAGGGGAAGGGAGGTATCTGGCAGTTAATATCTGCAGGAGCCCCTGCTTAGATTGCTTTCCTCTCTAACCAGAAAGGCTGTGTTGACTCCTTGTAGCAGGTTCTATTTGTAGTCTGAAAGAGGCATTAGCTCATACTGGATACTAAGGAACTCTTCTCTCACTGAAGCAGAATGGGATAGATGCTGGGAATGAAGAAACTTAACTCTTTCCCCGGGGAAGACTTGGGGCTGGCATCTGGATGGGGCCTGCTAGAAGCCAAAGCAGAAAGAATCTCAGGGCTCTGAGGAGCAGGGATAGAGTGGGGCAAAGGGGGGAGATTCTGTTGCCTCTGGTCGGCAGGGATCCGGGGAGCATGCAGGCAGCCTCTCTCTCTCCTCCAGGCTGCTGCGTTGGGATAGACAGAGGATAAAAGGAGGATGAAATGGTTAATGGCTTGCTGAAAAACAGGGAGACTCCCTCCTCCAGAGGCCCAGCTGGCTGCAGAGCTGTGAGCAGAGGCTCCAGCGGGTGATGCAATGCAGGCCCGCCCTGCACAAGCAAGGGCAAGGAAGGCTAGACTCTCCCCCTTAGCTGCCTCCACCACTCAGGGGCATCTTGGATTCAAACATAACTGCCAGACCTGAGGGTTCTAGGATGTCAGGAAAGATTGAAGAATTATTACTCTACTCCCCCTCCCCATCCCTTCAGCTTCCAACTGGGTTCTGTAACCTAGCTGATCTCCCTTATCTCTTTCTGTAGTAGGTCACTATTTGGGGGGGGGGGGCTGACCCAAGGTAAAGTACCAAAAAGCTATGTTATAGAAATGCTTATTTAATTTCATTTTTTAAAAAAGATACCTACCGGGGCATCCTAGAGTTCTTGCTAATACTTGTCTATTTAATTCCCATAAGATAGGTGTGTGGCTTCTGTTCCAATCCTGGGTGTAGGTTTGTGTACAAGAAAGCAACAGAAAGGTGTTTCTCAGTTCCCTAACATCCTGGCATCTCTTACTCGACGATCCTGCTCTTGAACTAACTAGACACGGGTGTTAGAAGACAGAATCCGAATAACACTTGGCAAATCCAGGAGATTTGGCAAGCATCAATTGAACCCCACAAATAACTGACTCCAAGTTCTCTCTCATCACCCAACACTGATAAAGTATCGGGGACAGTTAGGGTGGGACAGTTTCATTGGAGAAAGCAGATTTAGGACCAGATAGTTATTAAGCACATGAGTAAAAGACTTGAAGGTTATCTCATGCATTCTCTCTGGATTTCCTTTTGGAGCTTGGGCAAAGGTCTGGGCAGAAGCCAACTTTTAAGACAGGCTTTGTAACTTCCATCTTGGCTCAGCAATTCAAACTTTCTTCCTCTTCCCCTAAACACACATACACAAAGAGAACAGGACGTGCATATATACTATCCATAGCCCTATTTTATTTAGCCCATAAAAGCATAAAAACAGGAAAAAGGGATCTTTTGAAGGTGATTTGTTGCATTGTCTTTCACTGAGATGTCTTATCAGTGATAGCTTTATTAGGTTACAATACTTAGAATTAGATATATTTGTCTGTTTATCTACCTATCTTTAACTATAAATATTAGAGCCATATAAAGTTATGACTTTGTTTTGTGATTTTTATATGCATGCACATTATATGTTTATAAAAAGATCTTTGATACAGTCCAGCAAAAAAGGCATTTGAGGCGACAGTTGGTGAGGCTACTGTCTGGCCATAATCTGCCCAGGATTTTTAGACTTTACTAAGGCCTGGGAAAGGAGCAGATGCTCCCAGCTGGGGAAGCTCCAGCCCCCGAGGCAGCAAAGCCCAATCTCAGTGCAAACAAACACTCAACACCAGCAATAAAAAGCCTTGCTGTCTCTACATCCTTGCATGCATTCCGGGAACCAGGGTCCAGGCAGTTAAACCTGTGCCAATAATCAAATTCTTGTGTTCCGATTCCATAGCAACAGCTTCTTCAGTCCCCTTGTCCTTCTCCTTTCAAAGCCTTAGGCTTTCCAGACTAGTTTTAAAGTTTGACTAAAGACATTTCTTTATAGAAAGAAACAGTGTGGGATGGCAGAGTAGTTATCAGACAGGGGACTTTGAGACAGAAAGTTGTTACCCAATAATAATCATGTCCAACTCTGGGTAATCCCATTTGGGGTTTTCTTGGCAAAGATACTGGAATGGTTTTGCCATTTCCTTCTCCAGCTCATTTGACAGATGAGGACACTGAGGCAAATGAGGTTAAGTGATTTTCCCATAGTCACCCAGCTAATAAGTATATGAAGATGTATTTGAACTTGGATCCTCCTGACTCCAGGGCTACCTAGCTGCCCATGACAGAGGAAATCTTCATTCAAATCCTGTTTCTGACACAAGTAGCTGGAAGATCACAGACAAGTCTCCAAGCCTTTCAGTTCAAAGCAATTTTTGAAGGTTTAAGAGTGTCTTCCACATGAGTGTGAACTGTTTGCATTTTTGTTTTTCTTCCCAGTTTATTTTTACCTTCTGAATCCAATTCTTCCTATGCAACAAGAGAACTGTTCGTTTCTGCAGACATATCTAGGATATACTATAACATATTTAACATGTATAATACTGCCTGCCATCTAGGGGAGGGGATGGAGGGAGGAAAGGGAAAAGTCGTAACAGAAGTGAGTGCAAGGGATAATGCTGTAAAAAATTACCCAGGCATATGTTTTGTCAATAAAAAGTTATAATAAAATAAAATTAAAAAAAAAAAAAAAAAAAGAGTCTTCCACACCGGTGGCTCCCCATACTGATGAAATCAGCTATCTGAGTACAAAAATATATGTATAACAGGGAGTTCTCTATGGCAAACTTCCTCCACCAATACAGAATAGCAGGATTCTTTGGGAACTCCATACCCAATAAGTGTAATAACTTCCTTTCTTCTTCTCTGCAATCTAGCTCATCATTCAACTGAAAAGTACTCTCTTCAAAGTTACTAATTATCTTTTAATAGCCTAATCTAATGACCTTTTTCCAATCCTCATTCTTCTTGAGCGCTCTTCAGCCTTAAACCCTTCTCTCCTCAATTCTCTCTTCTCTCTGAATTTTCCCTGTCACTGATCTCTCCTGGTTTCCCCATTTCCTTTGCTGAATCTTCTTTATAGCCATTCCCGTTCATCATGGGTGACCTCCGAGGCTCTGTTTTGGACCCTTCCCTCTTCTCCCTCTATACTATCACTTAATGATCTCATCAGTTCCCACGAGTTCAATCATCACTTTTATGCTGATGATTCTGAAAATTACTTTTCCATTCCTAACTTCTCTTCCGACCTCTAGTCCGGCATCTCCAAGAGCCTCTTGGAAGTCACTAACTGAACATTTAAACTCTGCAAGTCCAAAACTGAGCTCATTATCTTTTCTCCCAAACTCTCTCCTCTTCCTGATTTCCTTATTACAATCAATTTTTTTTCCAGTCACCAGAGTATGTTTACTCTTTCATCTCTTCCTCTCCCCCATATTTATTTAACCTTGCAAGTCTTGTTGATTTTTATCTTTGTAACATCCCTCATCTATGCCTTCTTCTCCTTCCTGACAAGTTTTACTTTGTTCAAGCCCTTAATAGCCTTCTGGTTGGTCTTCCGCCTCAAGTTTTCCCCCATTGAAGTCTGTCTCTATTCATCTATCAAATTGATCTTCCTAAAGTGCAGATCCTACCCCATCATGCTCACCTATTCCCATTCAATCAACTCCAGTGACTCCTTATTACTCCCAGTACTAAATATACAATTGTCTATTTGGCTTCTAAAGCCTTTCATAACTTGCTCTCTTTGTACCTTTCCAATCTTCTTATACTTTATTCCCTTCACATATTCTATGGTATATTGACATTGACCTCCTTGCATCTCAAAATAGACACTCCATCTCCCAATTCTGTATTTTCATGGACTGTTCTCCATGCCTGGAATTCTCTCCCTGGTGATCTCTATCTGTTGATTTTCCTGGCTTCCTTCAAGTTTTATCTGAAATCTCACCTTTTACAAGGAGCCTTTTCAGTTCCTCTTTACACATACACATTGCTAATATCTTTCCTCTAAGAACACCTTCAATTTATCACATATATATCTTGTTTGTATACAGTTATTTGCATACTATCTTCTCCATTAGACTGAGAGGCCCTAGAGAACAGAGACTTTTTGTTTTTCTTCATATTTCCATCATTGACCACAGTCTTTGGCACATAATAGGTACTTAATAAATACTTATTGATTTGATTTGACTATGGTGTTAGCTATTTGGGACACTTAAAAGTTAAGCAGCAACATGTTCAGAATCACTCATCCAATAGATGACAAAAGTAGAATTTGAATCCTAGTCTTACTGTCTCTGGCTTTTTGAAAGTCACCTGATCTTCATTGGTCAATATTGGAGAGAGTTGTGGGGAGGAGAGAGAAAATTATTTTCCCCCAAGAAGGGCAATTCTCTTCCAGGAGGCCTTTACCACAGAATTTGACCACTTGACTTACTTACTGATGGAATGTGTGATTCTAACCCAGCTTACTATATTATAGGCTCAGAGATATATTTCAGTTAATTACCAAAAAATTCCTTCATGGATCATCTGCTTTCATCAAGGTCCGAAATCCCTATCATCCTTTCATAGTTATTAAAAACTTAATCACACCCAATTTTCTTATGATGACATTACTTGGGAGGGGAATGGAAATCCCCACTTTGACATAATATTCTTTCTGTCATGTCACACAGATTCCTTTTGAATCAGAAGGATCACATGTAATCTTGTTACTAACCCTTAACTCTTGTTGTTTCCCAAAGGTGACACAGTACACTCTAGTTTATAATTAGACCCTGCTCCAGTATATAACTGATCCTGCTGTGTTCAGGGCCCTCTTTTTTATGGCCTTATCCTGAAGCCTTCGCCCTGTCTTCCCAAATGAATTTGTAAGCTCTCTCCTGACCCGCCTACATAGGTATCTACCTTCCCTGGAAGAGAGAGGTGAGAATGAAACCCTACAGATGAGCATCTTTTTTTTTCCTTCTAGAAAGTAGAGATTTAATGAAAGACTGTGAGTGAGGTATATTGCCTAATTTTTTTTGTTTGTTTCTTATGCCAGTCATTCATAATTATTTTATTTTATTCTTCATATTTCCTTTTATTCCTTAATTATTTTGTAAGAGTAGTTCTCCAAAGTGTAGATAATTCCCTTGAACCATGGGGCCTAGATTAAACCACACCACCATATTCCTCATTTTCCCATTTCCAGGGTATAAGGTTAAGCTTTGAGTTTGGTTTTTTTTTTTTAGTGTTTTTTTTTATTTTTTGTTACATTTTGAGTTCCAAGTTAACTACCTCCCAACTCCACATCAGTAAAGATAAATGTTATATATATATACATATACATATACATGCATATGTGTATATATGTGTATACATATATATGTGTTTGTGTTTATATATGTGTATGTTTGTGCATATGTATATATATGTATGTATATGTGTATATATACACACACACACACACACACACACATATAAAACTATACAATACATACTTCCATATATCACTTCTTATTTCTCTAGAAGTAGCTAGCTTGCTCTTCTACAAATCCTTAGGTCTTTCATGGTTGATTTGAATGTTTATATTATTCACAGTAGCTTAGTCATTCACAGTTTCTCTTTGAACAACATTGCTGTCATATTGTATACAACATTTTCATGGATCTGCTCAATTCACTCAGTTATTGCCCATACTTGTAAAAGGAGAGCCTGGGGTTGGGAAGTGAGAACCCATGAGCTTGTTTAGCATGTTCTATGGTTGTAATCCCCATACAGACATCAGAGCACATGCAGCATAATTGAATATAAATAGCAATCATTTCTGCTTTGGCCAAATACCCTGAGGGTCTTCCCCTCCTAGATATATTTATTTATTTAGATTTTTTTTTTTTTTTGACTTGGTAAAGCAGGAGATTTTTCGACTCCATGGCTACCTAGCTCAATCACTGAATGGGTGTAGTCTCAGTCAAACAGACCTGTTGAAGACCTTAGCTTTAAAAGGGTCTCCCATTTCATCCAGGGCCATCTCCGGCCATCTCATCTATATTTGGCCACTAGACCCAGATGTCTCTGGAAAGGAAGGTGAGGCAGGTGACCTTGCCCAGTCCTCTCTCACTTAAATCCAATTCACTTACACATCATGTCATCACCTCCCTGATGTCATGGTCCTCTTGGAAAACAAAGGACAAACAACAATAATTAAATGGTAAAAAATCTACTTTTGATTGGGAACTGGGTATATATTCAAAAGCTACTAACTGGCCAAGTTGTTTCCTCTTTTGTCCCCAGCTTGTAATAGAATAAGGAGTACAGTAAACCTCTGGGTAGGGAAAGAAGACTTCAACTTTAATCTACTCCAAAGTGGTCATGAATATAGACCTTTTTTCTTTCAATTGTTTATTCTTGGTCTTAGATATAATAGGATAAGACTAGATTGCAACCTTGAGAACTTCAAAAGGTCGACTAAGCTTTTAGGGGTTAGGGAATGGGATTCTGTGGGATCTTGGGATGTATGAGAAGCAGAATCCCAAATGACAAGCTTGACCTAGCAGAGAAGTAGATTAAAGACAGCCAAGAAGGAATGATTACAATTCATTTATTGGCTATCTCACATTCAGAAGGGAATTTGGTGGGAGCAACATTGTTTAGAAATTGTCTTAAATCCTAATCCATGCTCCCCAGTTTCCCAGTGACTGAGATTGTATAGGAGAAAGTATGTTCACAAGTGTTAAGAGGAAATGCTTGTACTTCTTTTCTAGTTATATCTTCTCAGCAAATATTCCTTTGTAAAATTGAAATGAGTTGGTTAAATGAAACTAGGGCACTAGGCAATACTGGTGGTTAAAATGAAAGAGAACATACCACAATTAGGACTTGAGTTGATAGCATTACACAAGTCTCATCCTGCCCTCAAACTTTTCAGAGTTATATCTAGGACTCTGAGGGAGATATATAGCCTTGCTTAGTGTTCTAATTCTTCTGTGAGAATTTGGATAAGGATCCCTGGAGCTTATATTGGCTACATAGTGTTAGAAACAGTTGATATATTGTTAGTTTTGTGGAACTGCTCTTTTTTTTTTCTTTTTAAAATTTATGTCCAATGGGATGGGGAGAGGAGAGAAGGAAGCATTTAGAAATTAAGCTGCTATAAAAACAAAATATAGCAATAATTGTAAATTCCAAAAAAATAGCTTAAATTGGGACTGTCAGAACATTTGTTAGTTGAAGGAAAATAGGGCAGAGAGTATTGGTGGATTTTTGTATAAAAGTGCATATATTTCATATAAGACCATCTAGAATAAGATGATTAAGTGAAACAATCAAAAAGAGGGAGGTATTTGTGGGTAGAGAGGAAGAGTATATCTATCCAGGAATACTGTAGATCCAGCCCAAGGATGCTGCTACTATATCCATTTCTGTGTTTACTACTTAGTCTCTCCAGACTGATGATTCCCTCCCACAGAATAGCTCCTAGAATTGATGTAGCAAGTGGCCAATAGGAACTGGGGGAGCTTCAGGAAGTTTTTAATAGTCAGGTAATGATTTGTAAAAACACTTCTCTGTGGGGCTGAAATGTCTACAGAGAATTGGAGTCCATAGAAAGGCCTGCATGGAAAGAGAATTGAATTCATCTTTGAATCCTGAGTCTGCCAGTGACCCTCTATGTGACTTCAGACAAGGGACTTCATCTTGACTGGAGACAGTGATTATTGCACCCCTCCATTGAAACCCTATTGCAATACTTCATGGTGGAGGGTAGGTGACCTGGGTTCCTGAAGGCAGCGCTAGCAGAGGGCAAGCTCAGGCAGGTCATCCATAAAGCTGGGAAGACTTAGAGCACAGGGCTGGCAATGAACCATATGTCTATTATCTCAGAACAGCAAGCTATTTTTGTAAAGGTTTTTCATTAGGCTAACCTCAGGATGATGGATTTTGCAGCCATGACTTGAAAATGATCCAAAAGAGCACTGAAGGGTTGAAATCTGTATTGGCAGATGGCATGCTCACAATGGGGGAAGAAAATAACCATACTGATGTGATTATGGCTGAGAGACTGAAGGAAGCAATATCTGTACAATCTACTCTGAAAGGATTATCAAGAAGCACTTTGTAAGTTGTAAAATTTCTATACAAAAACAAAAGCTCCTTTTCTTCCTGTTTCCCTTTTTTACCTTCCTCCTTTGCCTTTCTCTCCTCCCTTTCTTCTATTTCCTCCTCTTTTTTACATAGAATCATAACATTTTAGAGGTGGAACGTAGTTAAGATGGAAAAGTGCATAGAATGGCAGGCCTGAAGTCAGGAAGACTCATCTAAGTTCAAATTCAGCCTCAGACACTTACTAGTTGGGCAGGTCTCTTAACTTTTGTCTGCCTCAGTTTCTTCATTTAGAAAATGGGGATTCATTCCAAATCACTATTGATCAGAGAAATGCAAATTAAAACAACTCTGAGATACCACTACACACCTCTCAGATTGGCTAAGATGACAGGAACAAATTACGATGAATGTTGGAGAGGCTGTGGGAAAACTGGGACACTGATGCATTGTTGGTGGAGTTGTGAAAGAATCCAACCATTCTGGGAGCAATCTGATATTATGCCCCCAAAATAATCAAAATGTGCATACCCTTTGACCCAGCAGTGCTGCTACTGGGCTTATATCCCAAGGAAATACTGAAGAAGGGAAAGGGACCTGTATGTGCCAAAATGTTTGTGGCAGCCCTCTGTGTAGTGGCTAGAAACTGGAAGGTGAATGGATGTCCATCAATTGGAGAATGGTTGGGTAAATTATGGTATATGAAGGTTATGGAATATTATTGTTCTGTAAGAAATGACCAACAGGAGAAATACAGAAAGGCTTGGAGAGACTTACATCAACTGATGCTAAGTGAAATGAGCAGAACCAGGAGATCATTATATATTTCAACAATGATACTGTACGAGGATGTATGCTGATGGAAGTGGATTTCTTCAACATAGAGAAGAGCTAATCCAATTCCAATTGATCAATGATGGACAGAATCAACTACATCCAGAAAAGAAACACTTGGAAATGAGTGTAAACAGTGAGCATTATTATTAATTTTTTTCTTCCCAGATTATTTTTACCTTCCCAATACAATTATTCCTTTGCAACAACAACAAAATTCGGTTCTGCACACATATATTGTACCTAGGATATACTATAAGATATTTAATATGTATGGGAATGCCTGCCATCTAGGGGAGGGGGTGGAGGGAAGGAGGGGAAAAATTCAGAACAGAAGGGAGTACAACGGATAATGTTGCAAAAAAAAAAAATTATGCATATGTACTATCAAAAAAAGTTATAATTATAAAAATTAATTTTAAAAAAAGGAAAAAAATAATAACATCTCTTAAGAGAGTTCTATAATAAAAAAAAAAAAAGAAAATGGGGATTCAAAATACATTTGAGGTTTGGGTCTATTTCATTTATCTTTTTCAGGTCTCAGTGCTCAAGCAATGATGTTCTTGGAGAAAGAAGTCCAGTCCAGATGTTGCTGCCAACCTCGCAAGGAAGCCCTGAGAAGCCAGGATTCTGGAACACAAGCCCAGGAGGATTTTGCACTTGGAACTGATATAGAACTTAATCTGTGAATCTAATATCTCTTTCTAAAAATTAAAACGGTATAAGGGAGATTATATCCCAAGGTTCTGGAAAGTAGGGAATAATGGTACATTGGTTCTTGTTATAAGTTTGAAGTAAATAATGATCGATGTGTTTAAATGGATCTGAGGTACAAGGCACCCCTAAGATTGGGAGAACACAATGGGTGAGGACTAGAACTAATGGGAGATACTACAAACCCCTTGGGAATCCCAATGATTCTTCCAGGCCTAGCTAGAGTCAAGAGGACCTGAGTTCAAATATGGGCTCAGACACTAGTCTAGTGTCCTAGCTATGTGACCCTGGGCAAGTCACTTAATCCTGTTTGCCTCAGTTTCCTCATCTATCAAATGAACTGGAGAAGGAAATGGCAAACCATCCCAGTATTTTTCTCCCAAAAAAACCCCAAATGGATACAATTGAAACAACTGAACAATAATAACAGCTCCCCTGAAGAGTCCTGGAGAATGCTAGAGAAGGGGGTGAAAGTTACATACCTGTCTCTCAGGCAGTGAGGGGCGAAGGTAGTCACTACTTTGTTTTTTTTTTTTTTTTTTAACATCACCATTATTTGTCCCTTCTCCCTCCTAGAAAGCTATCCCATGTAAGAAATAATATTTTTTAAACGAAAACAAGCCAAGGAAAAAGTCTGAAAATGTATGCAATATGCAATCTCCCATCTCTGCAAAACAATGGGGTAATAGTGTCATCTCATATCTTTTTTTTTTTCAGTCAAGCTTATTCTTTTTTTATGATAGTTTTTTTTTTCCAAATACATGGAAAGTTTTCAACATCCACCCTTGCAAAATTTTATGTTGCAAATTTTTCTCCCTCCCCTAGAAAGCAAATAATTCACTATAGGTTAAGCATGTACAATTCTTCTAAATATATTTCCATATTTGTCATGCTGCACAGAAAAAATTCAAACAAGGGGAGGAAAACATGAGAAAGAGGACAAAAACCCCAAGCAAATAAATACCACCATCACCAAAAAAATATAAAAATATATGTTTTGATCCACATTCAGTCTCCATAGTTCTCTTTTTGGATTCAGATGGCTCTTTCCAGTACAAGTCTATTGGAACTGATTTGAATAATGGCCTCATTATTGGAAAAGAACCAAGTTCCTCAGAGCTGATCATCATATAATCTTGTTGTATACAATGTTCTCTTAGATGTATTTACTTTGCTTAGCTCTAATTTATGTAAATCTTTCCAGGCTTTTCTGAAATCAGCATGTTCATCACTTCTTACAGAACAATAATATTCAATTACATAACATATCCTGTCATTCTCCAACTGATGGGCATCCACTCAATTTCCAATTTCTTGCTACTAAAAAAAGAGCTACGACAAACATTTTTGCACTTGTGGGCCCTTTTTTGTTTTTGTGATCTTTTTGGGATACAGGCCCAGTAGACATACTGCTGGATCAAAGGGTATGCACAGTTTGATAGCCTTTTGGACATAGTTCCAATTTCAAGCTTATTATTTATAATTCTGTTAAACCACTTTGATGGCTTGGATTTTTTTAATTTATAGTTGTTATTTCCGTTTCCATTGTTGTAGTTATTGTGTATATTTTTTCCTCTGTTCTGCTGACATTGCCGTCAAGTAGTCCATGGTTTCTCTATTGTCATTATACTTATCAGGTCTACAGCACAAGAATATTCCATCCAACCTTTTCTTGAAAATCCTTAGAAAGGGAGAATCCACTCTCTCTTCCTATGGGAGTCTGTTTTCTTTGAACAGTCCAACTACTAGAAAGCCTTTATTGGTTACAATGCTCTCACAGGAGACTCTCTGTAGTTTCAATGACTCAGAAGTCACTTCAATAATGTAGATGGCAACCCATCCACACCAGCTTGTGTGGGCTCCCTAAAGTCCACTGGAGGATTTACACAATGTACTTACAGCCTTCTTTCATTTCTTTTGACCCATTAGTTGTCCATTCGTCCTCCTTTGACCTCACCATGCGATTAGCCCATCTTTTCTCATCATAGAGAGCCACCTTACTCCTATTCATCTTCAGAGGTCCTTTTTGCTAATTTTCTTCAGCTATTCAAAGTCAATATTTGTCTTTCCATTGCCCTTTCTGAAGTATTATTTTTTTAATTCTTCATTTTCTAAATCTCTTCTCATTCTGCGATTTAAAAGATGGGCTTTTGCTTTTGTAGAAAGTTTGGGATTATTAAGGTAGCCCTACAATTTCTGGAAGGTGATTTGGCCTACTTTTCTCTTCCAGTTCAAATCTAGACCCAGTCTGACTGAGCTAGATATCCATCCTGATTAATTGTCCTTTCAAATGAATGATGTGCTCTCAGCAATAGATAAAAAGTCCAAATTTGTTGGTTTTACCTAGTGCTTCAAATTTAACTCTCTGGAATAAAATAAAATAAATTTAATTATTTTCCCACATGGAAACCCTTTCAAATACTCTGAATAACTTCTCTTCTGGAAGCATGAGTTGCTCATTTAGATCAATAATTTTTTCAGTCATTTATTATATGGTATGGATTCAAGATCCTTCCCAATCTTAGTTGCCTCTCCTGCATTCTGTAGCTTCTCAGTCTTTCCTAAATTTATTAATCTTTTCTAAACAGGGACTATGGTTTGTCTTTCTCTTGATTCTCAACATTTAACATGGCACCTGGCATATAGTCGGCACTTAATAAAAGCTAGCTGATTGACTGATTGACTGACTAAACTGTGGCAACTGAAAGTATATAACATACTCAAGGGCAGCTAGGTAGTGCTATTATATACAGTGCCAAGCCTGAAGTCAGGAAGACTCATTTTCATAAGTTCAAATCTGACTTCAGACACTTCCTAGCCGTGTGACTCTGAACAAGTCACTTAACCCTGTTTGCATCAATTTCCTCATCTGTAAAATGAACTAGAGAAGGCAATGGCAAACTATTCCCAAATGAGATCATAGAAAGTTGGATATGACTGAAACAACTCAACAACACTATAGTCAGCTTCTTTTATCAATGCCCTTGGTTGCACTTGCTATTTGGGATATTGTATCACACTGCTGACTCCTAGGGATCTTGCAGCCCATTAAAACCCCTGGATCTTTTTCAGACAAATTGCTGTCTGACCAGACCTCTTCCCTTCCTGTACCTGTGAAGTTAGTTTTTTGAACCAAACTTAAAATGTATCCCAAGGAATATCATCTTATTAGATTGAGCACAGTGGTCTATACCAGAGGTCTACCCAGTCTTTTGTACAGTCCTTAAAATAAGAAGAGTTTTTATGTATGTAAATAAAGTTTTGTTATGTTTTTTGAATGTAAATGTTATGAGCTTAAAGCTCATGCATGGAGTCCCACAACTGGAGCAGCAGGAAGGGCATTCAAGTCATAATATGTGGGAGCAAAATCATTGAACTTTGTCTTTTTTTGTTGCTGTTGAGTTTACAGGTAGTACAGGTCTGATGCAAAAGGGACTGTGTTTCTAGAAGCTCTAATACAGTTTTCTTCTCAAGAATCCAAACTTTTTAATTTAAGCTGAATAACATAGGATGTAATACCAGAGAAACTGAGGCAGACAGAGATTGGTTTTTAATCTTTAATGTGGAGAGTTTAGGCTAGCCGACCCAATGAGACTCTTGTCCAAAGCATTTGATGCAGATAAACCAAGGCAGGGAACTTATATAGGGTTTTAATTAACTAGGGTTTACAAACAGAATACATAACCTGAGGATACAATCTTATAGCCGAAACAAAGGCAGGTAAGGGGGTTGAGGACACTGGTGGTGGTGGGGGGGGGACGGACAAGCCATAATTCCAGGAAAGGATCATAACTTAATCCTGACAGAATAAGGGTCAAGATAAGGAAGTTGAGAGCAGGAGACAGTGAGGCAAGGGGCAATACTCAAATGAAGGGGGAATTATTCTAGCAAGGATTGAGATAATGCACCTGAAGTTTATGACACAATGGTATATAAATGTGATTGGAACTCCAAGGTTTTTCCTAACTCAATTCTTCCAGTACTAAAGGCAAGGAAAGGGAGGTGGCTATAACCCCAACGCCTAACAAGGAAAGCAAGATTCATTAGATCAGGCTCAAGGGTGTTTCTTCCAAAGGGGGGTATATAGCATATGATAACAAAATAAGCTTGTATGAGTCTCTGGGATAAAAAAAAAAAATGGATTTGCTAAAAATTTTGAGAGGATATGAATGGTTAAATTTCCCATGGCCTTAATTTTTTCTTGCTTTAAAGAGGAATTTAAGCTTGATGTTATGCTATGAGTTTGAAGCACTTTAGACTTTTATGGAAGTTGAGACTTATGAGTTACTATGAGTTTTCTTCATTTGCTTTAGGTGGAGTAAAGATTGTCCTGTTATACATGCAAAAAAACCCAAAACCAAACCAACCAAACAGAAAATAAAATGCACATGCCATTCTTAGTTTACCAGCCTTATAAAAAACAAAAGGAAATTTTGGTCTGGATTTGGTCTGCCCATTGACCATCTGTGTCCAGTCAAGAAGTTTTTAGATACTGATTCTAATATGCAGTAGGTTAGTTGTCTCTCCCAGCTTTGTGTCATCTGCAGCTTTAATAAGAAAATTTTTTATGCCTGAATTTGGAGTAAGATGATCTGGGTTCAAATATCAGCTCTGGTATTTAACTCGCTGTATGATTTTGGGTAAGTTCCTTAAACTCTTTGAGCCTCAGTTTCCTGATCTGTAAAATATGGTTTGGACCATGTGACTTTGAACATCCTTTCCAGTTCTGTGATTGTTGTGCAACTATTTCACCAAAAAAGAATGTAAGCTCTTAATGACGGAACTCCCTTGGGAGGGATGGGTAAATTTCCGGGCAAAAGCAAATTTAATGAATTGCAATTCTGGGTGAGTCACAAATGCTTTCTCTCTCTCTGTCTCTGTCTCTTTCTGTCTGAATATTTTTCTGTCTCTCTGTCTCTCTCTCACACACATACACACACAAACACACACACACCACACACACACTCTTATCTACACTGCAGCCACACTGGTCTACTTGTTGCTACTTGCACATATATTTCATTTCTCTGTCCCCCATTTTTGGAAAGTACTTCTTCCTCGCTATTGCTTCATGGAATTCCTAATTCCTTTCAAGGCTCAATTTAAGTATCATTTTCTAAAGAGATTTAATTCCACTTCTGCCTGAGCTTGCAGAAATTATTCCAAAGGGACATCCATGTATTGTAAATTGCATACACGAAGAAAGAGATGATTCCTCATTGATTGAAGTAATGCTTAGTGGTCATTTGAAAGAAAAACTTGAGGTGATATGGGGAAAGACAGACAAGCATGGAATATGGGGTACTAACAGGAACCCCTTGGAGCTACAGACACATTGGGATGCTTTGATCATGTCACTCCACTTCAGTGCTTGCAACCCCAGAGACTGCCGGATAGCAGACTCCCTGAGTGAGTTTATTCTCTTGCTTCTTGATTGAGCGCATTTTATCCTGATGGAAGTCTTTACTTTTAAATATTCTTTGGTCTCTTCTAATCACTATAAAATTCCTGGTTTCTATTTACTACTTTTCATGGATAAAAGGATTTACTTTCTATTTCCTATTCATGATGATCATTCATGTAAGTTGTCTTTAGAGAGAGGGAGATAAAATATTTAGCTATTAACCCTCCTCTTGAGAACAAAGTGGATGCCTAAATTCCCCAAAAGTATCATGCACTTAGATTTACAAGTGTTTGAGATATAGTAGATAAATATAATTCTAGCCCAATCCAATTTTGTTTATAGATTATGGACAGAGCAAACATCCAGACAAAGCCTTCTTTCTGCTCTTTTCAAAAGCAGAAATCATAGTGTCTTTTGAAGAGAGGTGAACCATATGCTAGATCAGGTATCTATCTATCCACATCATATCTGAGTCAACCATCTTTCTATCTTAGACAACCTATTTATGTTTTGTATTTATGTTTGTTATATAATATGTTTCTCTTATATAATATATACATTACATATTTTATATTGGTTGGTTGTTGTCCTTTGTTCTTGAAGCAGAACAAAAACTGACATCACCATGTCAAATTAGTGTGTTCAATTGTTTCCAATCAGACCAACACAAGCTCAGAATGCTCTATGATAGGTTGGTTACAAATAATCCCTATGAATATTTGAGGTGGATTCTCTAACTTTGCACATCTTGCATTTCTTCTAAAATAATTCAATTCTGCTTTGCTCATAGACCCCAGCACCTTCTCTGATGAGGGCATGCCATGCTGGGCAGTTTTGTGTCAGTGTTTCTCATGTCATATAATTGGTTCTAAAGTTCTTGAGAGACTTTGAGAGTGTTTTTATATCACTTTTTCTGACCACCTTGTGAGACTTGCCCTGTATAAATTCTTCATAAGATAGTCTTTTTGGTAAGTGTGCATTTGGCATTCAAACCATGTGGCCAATGGAGTTGTGCTTTCTGCAGTGGAGTTTGGATGCTTACAGAAAGGATTTCATCATCTGATATCTTATCCTGCCAGTCAATCTTCAGAATCTTCCTAAGATAATTCAAATGGAAGTGATTCAGTTTCTGGTCATGGCACTGGTATACTGTCCAGGCTTCACAGGCATACAATAATGAGGTCAGAACAATAGTTCTATTGATCTGTAGTTACTTAATCCTGCTATTTTATATAATGTATATGCCATGTAAAATCTATAATATATAAAATTATATTTAGACAACATATTTACATTTGATTCCCTCCATTGCACATGTCCTTTTTTTTTTTTTTAACCACTATATTTTAATTGTCCTATAGGGCAACTAGGTGGTACCATAGTAGGTAGAGCACTAGGTCTGGAGTCAGGAAGACTCATCTTCCTGAATTCAAATCTGATCCCAGATATTTACTAGTTTTGTGACTCTGGACAAGTCACTTAACCAATTTGTTTCTGTTTCCTCATCTGATGGCAGAAATTAGATATGGATCCACACTTAACACCATATACCAGGATAAGATCAAAATGGGTCTATAATTTAGGCATAAAGAATGAGATAATAAATAGAATATAAGAACAGAAAATAGTCTACCTCTCAGACCTGTGGAGGAGGAAGGAATTTATGACCAGAGGAGAACTAGAGATCATTATTGATCACAAAACAGAAGATTTTGATTACATCAAACTAAAAAGTTTCTGTACAAACAATATTAATGCAAGTTTAGAAGGGAAATAACAAATTGGGAAAATAATTTTACAGTTAAAGGTTCTGATAAAGGTCTCATTTCCAAAATATATAGAGAACTGACCCTAATTTATAAGAAACAAACCATTCTCCAATTGATAAATTGTCAAAGGATATGAACAGACAATTCTCAGATGATGAAATTGAAATTATATCCACTCATATGAAAGTGTTCCAAATCACTACTGATCAGAGAAATGCAAATTAAGACAACTCTGAGATACCACTACACACCTGTCAGATTGGCTAAGATGACAGGAACAAATAATGATGAATGTTGGAGGGCTGTGGGAAAACTGGGACACTAATACATTGCTGGTGGAGTTGTGAAAGAATCCAGCCATTCTGGAGAGCAATTTGGAACTATGCCCAAAAAGTTATCAAACTGTGCATACCCTTTGATCCAGCATTGCTGCTATTGGGCTTATATCCCAAAGAAATACTGAGGAGGGGAAAGGGACCTGTATGTGCCAAAATGTTTGTGGCAGCCCTTTTCGTGGTGGCTAGAAACTGGAAGATGAATGGATGTCCATCAATTGGAGAATGGTTGGGTAAATGGTTGGGTAAATTATGGTATATGAAGTTTCCTCATCTGTCAAATGATCCAGAGAAGGAAATCAAAGTCACTTTGCCAAGAAAACCTCCAAATGGAATCACAATACGTTGTACATGACTGAAAAAATGATTAAACAAACGTCCTAAATATAATTATCTGTAGATACTTTGCATACCTGCAGTAGAATATGCAATGCTTAAACATGTATACTGCTCAATTTTGAATTTATAGTTTCAGTTCCTTGTGTATTGCCTAGGTAGGTAGGTAAAAATGTTGATTAAATGATTGGTGATAGAGTTGGCTGTATATTTCTCTGAAAGCATTTACATTCAAGTATTAAATGAAATATGGTAGGCACTAAGTATACAAAGGAAAAATAATATAGGACCTTTCTTCAAGTGTTTAAATTCTGTAGTTGGAAGGGGGGATATGACACATACATAGATGACAGATGGAAGATAAGGAAATAGTGGGTAAAGACATCAAACCAGGAAAATGTGAGTGAGGAGAAATCACTCTGATTTGGAAACTTAGGATGCTACAAGGAAAAGTTGGATTGTACGCTAATCCTGGAAGAAAGAAAATAGGATCACACAAAACAAAAGGATACCAGATTAAGATTCCAAGTAAACCTTAGAGACCACAAAGCCCCAATTCTTCATTCTTCAGGTGAGGAAACAGAGGTACAGAGAAAAGAAGAGATCCTCTTTTGGTGGTCATTGGCCATAGATTTTACATGTAGAATACGAACAGCAGATTTTAATAGGAAAAAATAAAAATAGTGATCCTTAGCATTTTTCTGTACCAACCCCCTTCCACCAGTGAATGATTTTTTATTTTTATCTGTGTAGTATTCTGGGTTGCTTCATAATTTCAATTTTGGTGCCAAAAAAGGGAATAACCTCAGAGTTCACATGCATATCATGTAGTGGCACCCCACTGGTGTGCTTCTCATTAACTAGCCCATGATAAACTATCCAGAAGTCAACTAGCAAATTCTAGGATACTCATGTGCTTTTTCCTAAAGAGCACAGACTTCTAAGAACTTGTGGATGCTTCTCCAGTTGCCCACTCAGCTCTGAAGTCTGTTTTCTTTTCTTTTTTTCTTAAAAAAGATTTTTATTTTCAAAACATATGCATAGATAGGTTTCAATATTCACCCTTGAAAAACATTGTGTTCCCAAGTTTTTTCCTTCCTCCCTTTTCCCCATCCCTCCCCTAGATGGCAAGTAATCCAATATATATTAAACATGTGCAATTCTTCTGTATATATTTCCACAGTTATCATGCTGCACAAGAAAAAATCAGATCAAAAAGGAAAAAAAAATGAGGGGGAAAAAACAAAAACAAAATGCAAACAAACAACAACAACAAAAAATGAAAATACTATGCTGTGATCCACACTCAGTCCCCACAGTCCTCTGGGTACAGATGGCTCTCTCCATTGCAAGATCATTGATTGGAACTGGCCTGAATCACTTCACTGTTGAAAAGAGTCATGTCTATCATATAATTTTGTTGTTACTGTGTACAATGTTGTCTGCTTCTGCTCACTTTATTTAGCATCAATTCATGTAAGTCTTTCCAGGTTTTTCTGAAATCTTCCCACCAATCTTTTTTTATAGAACAATCATATTCCATAACATTCATAGACCATAACTTATTCAGCCATTTTACAACTGAGGATATCCACTCAGTTTCCAATTCCTTGTCACTACAAAAAGGGATACTACAAACATTTTTGCATATGTGAGTCCTTTTCCCTTTTTTATGATCTCTTTGGGATACAGGTCCAGTAGAGACAAAGGATCAAAGGGCATACACATTTTGATAGCCCTTTGGACATAGTTCCATATTCCTTTCCAGAATGGTTGAATCAGTTAACAACTCCACTAACAATGTATTAGTGTCTCAGTGCAACGTTGTTCAGGGAAAGCTTGTACCTCTGATGTGAGAGCTGCCAATCCCTTTTCAAGATTGCTTTGGTACCTTCCTGATTTACCCAATGTTCATGTGGCTCCAAAAAGCTGTACAGTGGCTATACCTTAATAAACTGTTTCAGCAGAAGCTAAACCAGGTTGAGGATAATTGGAGTCTCAGACCCATTGGTGAGTTAAGGAGGTGTCCTCATAAGTTGATGTCATAATGTATTGACAGTGTGGTAACTAACCTTTATACCTTGATGGAAGTGTCTGATGTAATCATTAATGAAGTGGCTCATTTGACAAATAAGGAAACCCCCAAACATATGAAGGCTTTCTCCAGCAGAATAGGCAGATGAGAACAATTTGTTCTAATAATCATAAAAGCAACTGAAGCAGGGGTTATGGGATTTTGGGAGCTTGGTTAGACATCAAATAAGCCAAGATTCATCCACTGAATCCAGGGTCATTAGTCTTCTTGACTTTTGCCTTGCCCCTGGACTTCCATGACTGGAAAAGAGAATGAGGTTGACTTCTCACTTCTCCACCTTATTTAAATCTAATTTATGCACAAGTCAAAAGCCATCATCTATACCATTTTGTTGTTGTTGTTGTTTTTAACCTACCCTTTAATCCTGTTTCAACAGGCAAATGACAAAGCACCAGGTACAGATACACTGGGAACTGTAGTCACAGCCCTATGTAAAGATGGCTCTGACCATAGGATCACCTTGTCACTTAACTGAAGCATCAGTGGGATTCAGCAGCTCCCTGAATGCCTGCAGCTTTTTTGAAGGACCACACTGCTCACCACCTGGTATGAAGAAGGCACTAAAAAAGGTACCCTAAAAATTGACTGCTTCACCCAACCCTGACCTGCTTACCATGGTAAATGGAGATCCCACTCTTCAGTTAAATTGCACAAAAATGTACAAAAAACTTTTGTGAAGATGATTCTACTCACTATCAGTACATGGAATATGTGTGTGCTTATGGACAACATGAAATCCAGTAGACTTGAAAGATGGACAGCTCTTGTGATGAGAGAATTCAGCAGGTATAATATCCAAATAGCAAATCCCTGAAACAAAGCTGGTAAATGAAAACCAACTTACCAGAACTGGATAACCACTTTTCTTGAGTGGCCACAGTGATGAGGTGTGTTCTGAAGCTGGCATAAGTTTCACAATCAAAACCAATCTAGTCAACAAGCTTGTGTGCCTCCCCAAAGCAGTGAATGACAGGATTATGACAATGAGATTGACACTTGCAGGAAAATGTCATTCCATCACCTGGTCTCCCTCACTGATGAGATCAAAGGAAAATTTTATGAAGACCTGGATTGTCAATTGTCAATGTGTCAAAAGAGGACAAGCTTATAATTCTTCACAGCTTTAAAACCCGAGTAGAGACAGACTAACAGATGTGGCAGGGAGTCCTTAGGAGAAATAAAATTGGAACTTCGAGGGTTGCTTACTACTGAAAACTTGTACATCTCATCACCAACACCGTCTTCCATTTATCTAAACTTCATGCATGCACCCTCATAATAAACATTGTCATGTAATAGATTTTGTCATTTTAAGGAGAAGAGACAGATTGGATATTATACTCATGAAGGCAGTATGTGACACAGAATGCTTGACAGATCATAAACTTATCCTCTCCATGATAAACATTCTCACTCAAGAAAAATGTCCCTAAGGCAAGACAACAACTGCAGACTTAATGTCACTAGATTAAAATACTTCTCTGAATGGGAAAAACCTGTTGCTAGAGGGAAAGTTTAGCCAGTACCAGGTTGGCAACAAAGAAGCAGAAAAGAAGTGTGCAGGTTTCAGAGATTTGATACATTTACTCATCTGAGCCAGAACACTTGAAAACATGAAGATTATTTTGATGAAAATGATGGGGGAATTCAGAAGCTACTAAATGAAAAATGAGTACTCCACAGAGTTTACCAGCAGGATTATTCATCTATATCTAAGAAGGTAGCATTTAACACCATCAAAAGTAATGTTTAAGTGAAGCTTAGAGAGATGAAAGATTCTTGACTCAGTAAGAAGGCAGATAAAATTCCATTTTACATTGATGGTAACAATTCAACTTTCTTTTTATGATGCTCTGAAGGCCATAAATAGGGCAAAGACCTATGGTACATCTCATGTATTTGGTGCTGAATAGAATGGTTAAGGGATTTGATCCTGGAGAGATGAACAGAACACTTCTACAGTATTCTCCACAGACCATCATTAATCAATGCTGAAGCCACTGACAATATGTCTACCTCAGGTTGAAATCAATTCCTCTCCAGCCCAACTCCCAACCGAAGAAGAACTATTGAATGCCATTAAATTCCTCTTGCATGGCAAAGTACCTGGTACCAATTCTATTCCAGCTGAGATCTACAAGGTAGAGGGTCCACTGCTTATACAAAAGTAGGTTATATGGTAAGAAGAGGCAATTTTTTTAATGCATAAACTAAAACACGCAGGTTTAAAAAGACAAGAGTTCAAGGATACCTTCATTGTCATATCTATAAAGGAAAAGAAAATGGATTGTCCTATAACAATCAAAAGGAATGTCTCCCTCTCTAAGTAACTGCTGACAAGATTCTTGCCAGGGTCCTCAGGGTCAGCCAGAATAGGCTGATTCTTCACTTGGAACATGGCCATCTACCTGAGATCCAGTGTAACTTCAGAAAGGGCCAAGAAATGGTTGATATGATATTTTCTGCCCAATAACTCCAGGAAAAATGTCAGGAGAAGAACAGAGGTTTGTACACAATACTTGTCAATGGAACTTGTGCAAAAGCATGGCCAAATTTGGTTGCCCAAAGAAGTTAATCAGTATTGTATGGCAATTTGGTGACAGCATGCTTAAATAGTTACAATAGTTACAAATGGTTGAGATATTGCTCTTATATTTTCCCGATCACCAGTAGAATGACTGAAGCAGGGCTTATTTCAATGCTTTTTAGCATGGTGTTTTTAGTTAGCTAAAACACTGACAATACATTATTCAACTTAAAAAGGTTACAAGCCAAGGTGAAAGTGGAGAAAGAGTTGGTTTGTGACTATTTGTTCCAGATGATTGTGCACTCAATACAACCTCTGAGACTGAGATGCAACAAAGTATGGATCAGTTTTTTGTTTTTGTTTTTGTTTTTTTGTTTGTTTGTTTGTTTTTTTGCTGTTTGTGCTAATTTTAATCTAATATTCAACACCAAGAAAACAGGTTTTCCACCATCCAGCACCACAGCATCTATAAGTGGAACCATCAGTTATAGCAAAACAGAGAAATTCTAAAAGCTGTGAATACATTTGCTTACCTTGGCAGTATATTTTTCAGAATATACAAATAAATGATCAGTATTTGGGATGTTTTAAATGAAAATATTGGAAAGAAGGGGTTAGATTTCCCAGCAAACTGAAAGTGTATAGAACCTTTGTGCAGAACTCATTGTTATATATCTGTGAAACCTAAACAGTATACCAATGCCATGACAGGAAATTGGATTGTTTCTATTTGAATTGTCTTAGGAGGATTCTGAAAATCCTCTGACAAGATAAAAAAATTCTGAATAGTGTGATCCTTTCTTGAACTTAAATGCCAGACCTTGAAACCGTACTGCAAAGAGTGTAGCTCTGATGAGCTGACCATGTTGTTCTAATGCCAAAGTTATGTTTGTCTAAAAGACTATTTTATGGAGAACTCACACAAGACAAAAGATCAAAGAAATGATATAAGGACCACTTTCTTAAGGTCTGTCCCAAGAACTTTGAAATTGATTGTGAGAGATGGGTCCTGGCAAAGGACCTCCCCACTTGGTGTCCCTACATCAAAGAAGTTGCTACGTCCTATGAGCAAAGCAGAATTGCAGTAGCTCAAAAGAAATGTGACATGTGCAAATTTAGAGACCACTTCATGCCAAATGGTCACATGAATTATTTATACCCAATCTGTGATAAAGACTTCTGAGTTTAGATGGGTCTGAGGAGCCATAGTTGGACACATTGAATCTTGACCCAAACATAATAATATCACTTTGGTGTTCTTTGAGAATAAATGTCAACAAACAATGTTTCTAGAACAAAATAACTTATTTGTGTAACAGACCCCTATAGACTCTTCAAAATATTGTTTTTAAATGCATAAAATGAAACAGGCTTACAATCAATTATGATGAAATATAATGATAAGAGTTTTTTGAATAAGTTCCCAGAACTCAGATTATGAAACTTGCTCTTAGGATCAAATATAAAATCCTAATTTGGCATTAAAGAACTTCACAACCTAGACTCTATTTTTTCCAATATCCTTACAATTTTACTTTCCACCCCAGGTTCCTTGTTCTATAATACAGGTCTCACATTTGTATTCCTCTCCGTCAATCCCCCATTCTTGGGATGCTCTTCCTCTTAACCTCTGTTTACCTCTGTTTTGTAGGATGCCTGCCTTACTTCAAGACCTGACTAAAGTACCACCTTCTGCAAGAGACTTTTTCCCATCCCCACCAACTGCTAGTGCCTTCCTTATCTAAAGCTACTTAACTGCTGCTAATCCTAGGATACATAACGCTGGGTGTTCTAATCTAGAAAGAAATCTGGAAAGTTGTGTAGTAGGTGCCTGGGATTGCTTCTCTCTAGGAAGGAGAAGGCAGAAGACAAGAGTTGAAAAATCTGTGTGAAGTATTCTCCAATTTATGGGAGAGAAAATGGTAGCATTACTTGTTTCCTTCCCAGAGTTTGCATCCAAAAAGTGCTGGCCTTCTAAGCTTTGGACCAGTGGAATCAAATAGAAAAGGGAGAATACTAAACCATAATTAACTATCTTGCCAGGCTATATATTAACTTAGAAAATCACAAATTAATATTATTCATGTTCTATTATATTTTTATTTAGTTAATTATTTCTCATTTGCATTTTAATCTGCTTCATTAGCCTTAGAGAGGATTGCAAGTAGAGTGTTTGACACTGAACTGAGTTTTTGATTTGAACTGAATCTGGTTGGAGAAAGATGATCCCTCAAAGATGTATCTAGTCACTTACCTGAGGGATGGTATTGGTGAATTCCTCTATCTTTCAAGCAGGAAGAAATCAGAATATCTATGGCTTGCTGTGGTTGCCGTGTCTCTCCTGATCATTTTCCCCATCTTCCACTGAGTGTTCTATACACCTCTCTTTTTCTGTTCTGATTTGTTCTTTCTGATGCATCAAAAAAAAAAAAAAAAAAAAAAAGCATAGGACTATTTCAAATGTGCTAGCCTTGGATATGGAGTTATTTGGGGAATATTGATAGGGGGGAAGGGAAAAGAGAGACAGACAGATACACATGGACAGACACAGAGAGACAAACAGATTTAGAGAGAACTAATGTTACACACACACACACACACACACACACACACAGAGGGAATTTGGCTGGAATAAAAACAACAGATCTATTCAAGGCTCATTCTGTAATATATACTTTTGGCGCCAAAGTCGCCAGGGAAACTAACCTCCAGAACACTACCACCACCATCCCACCATTTTTTAAATCAGTCAAGACAGAAGCAGGAGAATTATTACCAAAGACAAGAGAGAATGATTTAGTACTACCCAATCATACAGCCCAGCTAGAATAGGATCCCAGTAGTGAAAACAGAAAGATGGATATGGGAGAGGGATTATTAGGCATGAGTTTTCCCTGGCTTCTTCTACCCTTGGCACTCAACCCTATTCACCAAAAGTGGTGCACTTAAGCCTCATTCTGTTACTCTAAATTTATTCCCTATATACTGATTTATGTGTATGTTGTCTCCCTCAGTGAAACATAAACTCTTTGAGGACAGGAACTATTTTGGCTTTTTTTTGTGTTTCCAAAGCTTAGTACACTACCAGACATTTAAAAAGAGCCTAGTAATACTTGTTGATTGATTTATTCTTCAGTTGGTCTACAATGATGGGGAAAACATATTGTGGCAATTGAGACAATGGGGGTAAATTTATTGTCTCTGCTGACTTTGTATAATTCACCAGATGTACAATGATCTGCTAGCATCTGAAAAGGACTGATCTTTTACAAAGTATAAATGATAATCAGAATGAACTATGCAAATATCTCACTTCATCTGTTACCCCTTAAATAGGCAAATTTGCTGAAATCTGAAAGGGGTACACACTTACATTTGTTTCATTCAGGAGTTCTTTCTTTATTTTTTCTTGTCCTATGGACTCCTTCCTTTGACAGTTTGATGAAGCCTACGGACCCTTTCTCAGAATAATTTTTTAAAAAGTAATTAAAGAAAATCCTAAATTTCGATTGAAAGTTGTAATTTTTTTCCTAATCTAAGTTCACACACTGCCTCTCCCACCCCCAAAATCTGTTAATGGACTTTTTGGGGATTTTCACTCAAGTTAGAAAGCCCTGAATGAGTCACTACCATATTGGGATTCTAACCTCTTAGTCCCCTATATGCTGCATGAAATAGTGAAAGTGACATTAAAGAAAATAAAAATGAGAAGACAGAAAAAAATAGCTGCATCAAAGGAGTTATATTGTGCTGATTAGCTCCCCCTCTCCTGGAATGTTTTGTTCATTCCCCTTTTTGTTATGATTTATTCTCCCTGATATATTTAATTTTTTTCAATATTATTTTATTTGTCTAATTATATGTAAAGATAGTTTGCAGCATTCATTTTTGTCAGATTTTGAGCTTCAACTTTTTCCCCTCCCTCTCCTTTCCCTTCTCCAGGCAACAAGTAGTATGATATAGCTTATACATGTACAATCACTTTAAAGGTATTTTCATCTTTGTCATGTTATGGGAGAAAAAAATCAGAACAAAAGGGGAAAAACACAAGGAAAAAAAGCAAACAAACAAACAAACAAAAGGATGAAATTAGTATGATTCAATTAACATTCAATCTATATAGTTCTCTCTCTGGATGCAGATGACATTTTCTATCCCAAGTCTACTGGAATTTTCCTGGATCATTGCATTGCTGAGAAGAGCTAAGTGTGTCATAGTTGACCACCACACAATCCTGTTCTTTCTGTGTACCATGTTCTTCGGGTTCTACTTGTGAAAAAAAAAAATACTGAAAAGTTAGGTTACCTCAAAATGTTGCAAGCTTCAAGATAATGTAGGATAATAAGTATCACAGCCCAATGTGTTTTCAGAATGTGAGAAATCAAGAAAGATTACAGTTTCCACAAAACAAGTAAGTTTCAATCTTTCAGAAATCTTGAGCAAACAAGGAATTGGGTGGGGGGAAGGGGGTAGGAAGGCACAGGTGGACTCAGCCACTCAGAAAGAGTCTTGTAATTTTGAGAAAAAATTAAGTTTAAGATAATAACCAATCCAGCTCAAATTGGTTGGGTCAATGACCTGACTTGATCAAACTGATAGTGTATCTGCTTAATAGGCTAATTGAATATTAAATAGCACACCCTATAAAAGTTTTCCACCATTTTTGAACATGGGATGTATGATGAAGGAGGGGGAACATGGTTATACATATTTAGGGGGAAATATACAGTGGGTGTATCCGAAAGATTGTAACCTGGAAGAGAACAAGACCAATCTGGTCTCTGAAGGGAGGGACTACGCCAAATTTAACAAATATAAAACTTCTCTCACTTCTGTGCTCAGAAGAGGAGAGGATCCTGCTTCTGACCAGAAATGTTAAGAAAACTCCTTAAGATTTTTATTTAATAAATTATCCTCAATATCTGATTTTCACTGTCAAATGTGTTTCCAACATACTCACTTCACTCAGCAACAGTTCATGTAACTCTTTCCATGCTTTTCTGATATTAGCCTGCTCATCATTTCTTATAGAACAGTAATATCTTGATACATTTAAAAAAAAACCAAAACCAACAACCACCACTTTAGCACTGTCCCATGTTGGAGCCATAAGACAATTTGAAGGATTTTAAGGGATTGAATTTCAAGAAATCTGATAGAGGAGAAGCTCTTGAATTTTTGACAGGAATGATGGGTCTTATTGTTGCCCCAAAGAGTTGCCCAAAGAAATATCAATAATTGCTGATCTACCTACTTGCCCATTCCTATAAAATATTAATTATAATACCATTTATATGGTGCATTAAGATTTGTAAAGTAAATTTTATAAAGTGTTTTATAAATATTTTCTCTTTTTGTTCTTGGTGGTAGGACCTTTTATGCCTCTTTTACAGTTGGGGAAACTGAGGTTGAGAGTCATTATATGACTTGTCCAAAGTCACACAGTTAGGAAGCATCTGAGCCTGGATTTGACCTCAGGTCATCCTGACTGCAGGGCCAGTGCTTTATTGATTGTATAAATGTCTAGGATAAACCGTACACATGTAGGTTTAACTATGTGTCTAAAGCACAAGACTTAGAGCCAAGAGAATCTGAGATTAAATCTAGTTTCAGATACTTCAGTGGGCAAGTCACTTCCCTCAATCTCAGTTTCCCATTTGTAAAATGTGAATAATTATAACCCCTATTTAATAGGGCTGTTATGGGGCTCAAATTATATTTATATATATGAAGTTCTTTATAAACCATAAAGTACTATATAAATGCCAAGTAACATTATATAGATGACAAAGATGATTATGATGTTGATGTTTTAAAAGAAGGATTCTAAAGGAAGCAGAACAGGAAAATTTTCATCCAAGGTTTCTTATTAAGGCCTTATTTTTAAAATATTTAGAAAATTGACTCAAATTTATAAGAATACAAGCCATTCTCCAAATGATAAATGGTCAAAAGATATGGACAGACCATTTTCAGATGAAGAAATTAAAATCATTTCTAGTCATATGAAAAAATGTTCTTAGGTACCACTACATATCTCTCAGATTGGCTAAGAAGACAGGAAAAAATAGTGATAAATATTGGAGGGGATGTGAAAAAACTGGGACATTAATACATTGTTGATAGAGTTGTGAACTGATTCAACCATTCTGGAGAGCAATATGGAACTATGCCCAAAGGGCTATCAAACTATGAATACCTTTTGATCCAGCAGTGTCACTACTGGGCCTGTATCCCAAAGAGATCATTAAAAAAGGGAAAAGGGCCCACATGTGCAAAAATGTTTGAAGCAGCCCTTTTTAAAGTGGGAAGGAACTGGAAATTGAGTGGATGAACATCAGTTAAGAAATGGCTGAATAAGTTATAGTATAAGAAGGTTATGGAATATTATTGCTCCATAAGAAATGATAACAAGGATGATTTTAGAGAGGCCTGGAGAGATGCTGAATAGAACCAAAAGAACACTGTACATACACAGCAATAGCAAGAATATACAATGATCAATTCTGATGGATGTGGTTCTTTTCAACAATGAGATGATGCAGGCCAGTTCCAATGGTCTTGTGATGGAGAGAGCCATCTGTACCCACAGAGAGAACTGTGGGGACTGAGTGTGTATCACAACATGGTAGTTTCATCTTTTTTGTTGTTATTGTTTGCTTGCTTGTTTTTTCTTTCTTTCTTATTTTTTCCTTTTTGATCTGATTTTTCTTGTGCAGCAAAATAAATGTGGAAATATGTATAAAAGAATTGTACATATTTAATCTATATTGGATTATCTGCTATGTAGGGAAAGGGAGGGAGAAAAAGAAGGAGAAAAATTTGGAACACAAGGTTTTGCAAGGGTGAATGTTGAAAATGGCCTTTGCAAGGGCAAATAGGTGGAGCAGTGGATAGAGCACCAACCCTGAAGTCAGGAGGACTTTATCTAGCCTCAGACACTTTAAAAAGTGTCTGTGTGATCTTGAGCAAGTCACTTAACCCCAATTGTCTCAGAAAAAAAAATATCTTTGCATGTGTTTTGAAAAATAGAAGAGAAGGTTCTAAAAGTTGAAAAGGAGGGGGAAATGTGTATTCAAGGCATAGAAGGACAGTCTATGAAAACATAAAAGGGCAAGAGAGGGTTGAGAGCTGGGAACAACTAGTAGTAAAATTTGATTAGAATTTCAAAATTCATAAAGCTGAGTCATGTGAAAGAATACTAGGAAGGTAAAGTGAGAATATGAGTCATTGTGGTTTTATGGGGATTCTGGAGAGCAGAGGAGTGGATGACCCAGATAGGGAAGGGAGAGAATAAACATTTACTATGTGCCTACTATGTGCTAGACATTGTGATAAATGCTTTATAAATATGCTCTCATTTGTTCCTCACAATAACTCTGGAAAGTAGGTGCTAGAAACTAAGACAGAACAACTTACCCAGGATCATATAGGTAGTACATGTCTAAGGTCATAAAAGTAGAGCTGGCCTTTGGGACGACTGACCCTAAATTGACTATCTCACCATTGGTTCATTTGTATCTTGCTCTTTCTCCCCTCCCCCCTTTTTTATTCATTTGTATCTTGATCTTTCTTTTTTAGAAGAATTGAAAACTGGTAAAGGGGTAGAGCCAAGAGTGTGTGTGTGTTATGGTGGTAGTGATGGTGCTGTTCAGTGGGGTTCAGGATCCCTGTACCAGGTAGCCAAAGGATGGGGTCTAGCCACCAAATGATGGAGTATGGGATGACCCTAAAAATATTTGAGATTGTGGGTCAGTGTCTCAGGTTGTGTCAAAAGAATTTGTAGGCTTAGATCTCCTTCAAATCAAGGGGCAAACATTTTATTACATTGCTAAAAGTGGGCTAAAATTCATAAGGATTTTAGCAAAGAAAAGGGATTTTAACAATCAATTTTAACAATTAAGACTAGTTCCCTAGAAAACCATCATTAAGGAGTTTAGGGTCCAACAGGTGTTATATATTGTAACAGCAAGCAGATTAACTTCAAAAAGGAGTTATCTTGGAAGGAGAGGATTAAGTCTTTGACTGTATCAGTTTATCCTAATTTAGTACCCTAAAAAGAGTTCGAAATTGAATTGTAGAGCAGATCTTTTAAAAAGGAAATATAACCTCAGGGTTGACATCATAAATTGGCTTTCTGGTTGGATACAATATCTGAGGAGTTATGATGATTTTGTTAATATAAAATTCTACCATAGACCTCCATCTGGGATGGAACTATAGTAAAGGTCCACTTGAATAAAAGGCCTAATGAAAAATTTAAACGTCCATTTTTCAGTGTCCCTGCTTGCCTCTGGAAGTTTCTAAGCTTCCAGATTATTTATAAACAATTCAGGCTTTCTCTAGATGCCATATCTTGCTGACAAAGACCAGGCAGTTTTATTCAGTCCCCATCTGTGGGGGTAGATATAATTGGTTAATCATTCCTTAATGTTTACAGAAATGCCAGGAAAGATTCTAAATGTGACAGAGGGAGGTTAGTCTCTGAACTCCCCTCCTATGACATTCTATTCATCATTTTTCAGTCCAATGAGTTCTTAGATCCTTTGATGCATCTTGGTGGGTTGGATTTCAACTGCTTATATCCTCTACAACCCACTGACTTCCAGGAATGCCCCAGCACCAGAATCTGTCAGAGTCCTTATAGAGGACATGGTCTGTCTTTAATTCTATCAGTTTACAGCTCTCTACAGAAATGATTGCTAACTCCCCATGGCTCACCTTCTTTACTCTTCCAAAATGACAGGGAGGCTATCAAACTGTGCATACCCTTTGATCCACTATTAAGCCTGTATCCCAAGGGGATGATAAAAGAGAGAAAAGGACCCACACGTGCAAAATGTTTGTAGCAGTCCTTTTTGTAGTGGCAAGGAACTGGAAACTGAGTGGTTGCCCAGTTGGAGAAAGGCTGAATAAGTTATGGTATCTGAATGTTATGGACTATTATTGTTCTATAAGAAATGATCAGCAGGATGATTTCAGAGAGGCCTAGAGAGACTTACATGAACTGAAGCTAAGTGAAGTGAGCTGAACCAAAAGAACACAGCCACAAGTTTATATGATGATTAGTTCTGATGCAAAGTTCTTTTCAATAGTGAGGTGATTCAGGACAGTTCCAATGGTCTTGTGGTGGAGAGAACCATCTGCATACAGAGAGAGAAGTGTGGGGACTGAGTATGGATCACAACATAGTATTTCACTTTTTTTGTTGTTTGTTTGCATTTTGTTTTCTTTTTCATTATTTTTTCTTTTTTGATCTGACTTTTCTTGTGCAGCGTGATAATTGTGGAAACATGTATAGAAGAATTGCACATGTTTAACACATACTGGATTACTCACCATCTAGGGGAGGGAAGGAGAAAAAAAATTTGGAACACAAAGAGTGTTTGCAAGGGTGAATGTTGAAAACTATCTGTGCATGTGTTTTGAAAATAAAATACTTTACTTTTAAAAATGTCAGGGAGACTTTAAAGATGCCTTAAGATCATCTCCCACCAAGGCTTTCCATTGTCTCTGACCAAACTAGTAAGTATTCAGGTCCTAACTAAAATTTTGATACCCTTCTCTATTCCAGGCTTTGTTGTTTATATTGCTCTATAGTTATTAATTATCTATCCTAAACTTGAATGAATGCTGGCAAAAGTGAAAAGTAAACTTGGGTCTCTGTCAGGGGCTCTAGGCTAGAATTAAAAGTGGTTAAGGAAGGCTTCCAGTAAAAGATAATGCATCAAAAGTGTAGAATTTATCATCATTAACATTATTGTTATTAAGAGACTTCAGAAACCACCCATTCCAACCTTATTTTCTTTTTTTTTTATTAATTTTATAATTATAATTTTTGACAGTACATATGCATGAGTAATATATTTTTTTACATTATCCCTTGTATTCATTTTTCCAAATTTTCCCCTCCCTCCCTCTACTCTCTCCCCTAGATGACAGGCAATCCCATACATATTAAATGTGTTACAGTATAACCTAGATGCAATATATGTGTGTAAATCCAATTTTATTGTTGCACAGTAAGAATTGGATTCAGAAGGTATAAGTAACCTGGGTAGCCAATCTTCTTTTCTTATGAATTGTAGAAATTTATAGAATTGAAGCCCAGGATTGCCCAAGGTTGTTAAAATGGTAATCAAAATGGTAAATTTGAACCTAGACCTTCTGATCCCAGAACTGATGCTAAAGGCATTAGTGCTCTTCTTGGGCCTGTGCTCTCTCTTTATAACCCCTTACCTCCATGACCTTAGTTTTTATGACCATTACCTTCATTAGGTATTAGGCCTCAATTTAGATTTTCTTTTCTTTTTTTTCCCCTTTATGCCTTTGATTTATTGACCCATTGAATTCATGCACTTATCTAAATATTTAATTCAGGATCAGGAGGTGGACAAGTGAGCAAGTGTCAGCACTCAATTAAGATTTTCAAGATTAAAATGACACTTTCCTGGATGCCTTTAGTATATTTGTCTCATGATAGTTCCTACCATGCTGTACCAGGTTTCCCTAGGCATATTCCTAAGTAAGGAGAGTTATTCTGGCAACTCTGAAGAAAGAGATGAGAAAATTCAATTCAATTCAACCAATATTTATTAAGTGCCTTTCAGGGAGAAGGACCTGTGCTGGACCCTGGGAACATGAAGACAGATCTCATTGTGGTCCTGTACTTTGGAGTTTACAATTGCAAATGAGAGGAATAGCTTTGGGAAAGGGGAGGTTATAGTAAGTATGGAAGGAGGATAGAAGGGAGTGGATATGATCAAAGATGTTTCCCCATAAACTCAATGAGCTTGCCAGTAGGGGAGATTGATTGATTGATTTATTGCTGAGGTTCACTTGTTCACCTGTGGACTCACTCACTCACACAGTCCAAGCTTAAGACATAAAGTCTCTTGCTGCAATCTTGAAGATGCAATGGACAAATCTCAACCTGAGAAATAGCAGCTGTGGAGAGGAGAATCACCACCTGGAGGGAGTTTTGAATCTGTCTCTTGGATAGAGAAAAGGGGACTTCCTAAGAATTCCAGTCCTGAAATTTACCTTTTTAGAAAGAGAAGGGGAAGTTTCTGGATAGCATTAGCATCTTGAAGAAGATATCTGGAGTTGTCTTCTAATGGGAGCCAGAGATTATACCAGCCTCTCAGAAAGAAGAGAAGAATGGCACATATAGCCCTGGAAGCTACTTTTACTGTTAATTACTCAAATTGTGATGGGAAGTTAGAGTGAAGGAAGGGGGAGAGGTTATCTTCTTAGTAAATCCAAGTTTGTTCCCTTTTAAAGGAAGTCCAAGTCCTCAGTGTAGCTTTACTAAATATCATACTTGTGTGGTTTTCTGGGCTAACAATACTCCCCAAAATATCTGGGAGTTGCCATTTCTGAGAGTGGGCTAGAACCATATGGTGGTGGTAGTAATCTGAAAGCCCTCCTTGTAATGGTGGAGTGACTTGTTCAGCTCAATGAACTGTGCCATTCAGGGTTACCCAAGAAGGACAGGTCAGAGAGTTTGAAGAATAGCCTATTGGATTAGAAGAGATCAGTTTGTGCCCCAGTCCTAAAGAAAGGCAATGTCAAAGAATGTTCAAATTATCAAACAATTGCTCTCATATAATATGCCAACAAGGTTGTATTTAAGATTCTGCAAGCCATGCTTCAGCAATATGTAAACCAAGAATTACCAGAAAAGCAGGCTGGTTTTAAAAGAGATAGAAGAATTAGAAACCAAATTGCTAACATTTCCTGGATTATGGAGAAAGCAAGGCGGTACCAGAAAAACATCTACTTCTGCTTGATTGACCTCACTAATGTCTTTAGTGTATGGATCACAGCAAAAGGTGGCAAGTCCTCAAAGAGATAGGAGTATCAGATCATTTTACTTGTTTCTAAGGAACCTGTATGCAGGCTAAGAAGCAACAATTAGAACCAAACATGGAACAACTAGTTGGTTTAAGATTGAAAAAAGAGTACAAGGTTTTATGCTATCATCTTATTTATTTAATAGTAGACAGAGTACATGATTTGAAATGACAGGCTGCATAAATCGAGCCGGTATTAAGGTTACTGGGAGGAAAAAACAACTATCTCAAATATGCAGGTGAAACCACTCTGATAGCAGAAAATGAAAAATTAAGAAGCCTCTTGCTGAAGGTGAAAGAAGAGAGGATAAAAGTTGGCTTGAAGTTTAATCTTAAAAAAACAACAACAATAACAACAACAACAACACACATCACACAAAGATCTTGGCAACTGATCCCATCACTTCCTGGCAAATAAAAGAAGAAATGGAAGCAATATCAGATTTCATATTCTTGGGCTCGAAGAAAATAGCAGATGGGGACTGCAATCATGAAATTAAAAGACATTTGTTCCTTGGAAAGGAAAGATATGGCAAATCTGAAGAGCATATTAAAAGGCAGAGACATTGCCTTGCCAACAAATGTCATATAGTTAAAACTTTCTTTTTTACAATAGCAATGTATGGTTGTGAGAATTGAACTGTAAGGAAAGCTAAATACCACATAATTGATTATTTCAAATTGTGGTACTGACACAGAGTCTCTTGAATAGCTAGGAGATCAAATTAGCCAATACTTTAAAAAATTAATCTAGACCATTCATTGGGTGATCAATATTGAAACTGAAGCTCAAATACTTTAGCTGCATAATGAGAAGACAGGACTCATTCAAAAATACCCTGATCTTGGGAAAATTTGAAAGCAAAAGGAGAAGAGGATATCAGAAGATGAAATGGATAAATAATGTCATGAAAACAATGAACATTAGCTTGGACAGACTTCAGGAGATAGTAGAGGATAGAAGGATCTGATTTGGATCAGATATGAATGAGTGAATCAATGAACAACAAAAAAATGTCTGAAGGACTCAAGAACAGCCTATCCCCCACCCTCAGGCAAAGACTTGGCAGAGAGGGAAAAGTGTATTGATTATAAAAGTCCTATAGATGTTTTCAGCACTTTTAATGGAATGGAATAAAAGTTGACCTGTTTCTAATATAGACATTGTTCACTGAAGTGCCTTTAGGGGTAGAAGAAGCTCTTAGGCATTAGCTATGTTCAAGGTATATTCAAGGATTGTTCAGAGGTAACTCTGAGTGAAGCTGGAAATAAATTGATTTTATGGGATCACATATTTATAGCTGAAATTTATAATAAAAATGGGAAAGGAAAAGAAAGGGAATGAGCATTTATAAAATATCTACTCTGTGCCAGGCACTGCAAACACTTTACAAATATTTCATTTGATCCTTACAACTCTGCCAGCTTAGTACTATTATTATCATCCCTATTTTCCTGTTGAGGAAACTGAGGTTGAGGGAGGCTAAGTGCTTTGCCCAGTCATACAACTAGTAATAAGGATAACTTTCATTTATATAGGCACTATACTAAGTGCTATGCAATTTTTATCTCCCTTAAAGCACATAACAATTCTGCTACATATGTGCTATTATTATCCCCAAATTATATTTGGGAAAATAGAGGCAAACAGAAATTAAGTGACTTATTCATCTAGCTAGGGTCTGAATCTGGATTTGAACTCAAGTTAATTGTCTAACTTCATTTTAAAGTTAAAGAAACTGAAGCCCAAGAGAGATTAAAGCACTTGTCCAATGTCAAATAGGTGACAAAATGGCATTGTCAAGATTTGAACAGAGGACCTCTGACTACAATTTCACCATTCTTCCCACCGCATGTTAAGGTAGAATAGCTCCCAAGATTAAACCCAGTCTCTGTAAATTCAAAGTTGGAGATTACATGTGCAAAGTTAATCAAAGAAAGTGTCATGGTAAACCTGAAGAAGGAGGAATTTTTCACTTTGGTTGGTAATGAGTAAAAGCATATCAGATGAGTTAACTCTAGAAGGTTGGGAGAAACTTTAATAGGTAGAGATAATGACAAAAATTTATCATCACGTAATATCCATATAATAAATTAATAAAATATAACAAAATGTAATAAAAATCCAATATAAGAAAATAAAAAAATTATCCATATAAAATATATTATCATATAATATCCAGATAATAAAGGAGAAAATAAAAAATTATTGACGTTAATTCTCCCAGCTCCACTCAATTGGCAAATATCTAAGCCTAAATATTAATCTAAGTTTCCAAATTCCAAGTAGGTAGGAGAGGGGAGGAGGTTGATTCACCACATGGGGAATAATGTGAGCGTGTTAATCAAAGATTAGGAAGCAAGACCAGACACAGTATAGTTTAGTTTGACTACGATATATATGTGAAAGCAAATAGTATGAAAAAAAAGTTGGAAAGGAAGTTGGAAACAGGATATGGAAAGCCTTGAATGCCAAGATATAGGATTAATTATGTAAACAACAAGGAGTCGGTGATAATTTTTGAGTAAAGGAGTCATAATAATTATGTAATTATAAATATGTCTAACTCCAACTTATGTACTCCTAAAAGGACCAGGCAGCTAGCTCACTGACTCAATCAGTTAAAAGTATAAACTAGATGTGAACAAGTCTTTAATTGATTTAAGGGAAATAAGATGTTTTGATATTGGATAAAGATAGGAAATAGCTTTTGATTGTCCAAAATCATTTGACTCATCTCTGAACTCATCTTTATGTATAAAACATCAAAAAACTTAGAATCAACCATTCCAACAGCAGGCTAATCTACTAGTAAAGGAACTCCATCCAAGTTTCTGAAAGAGATTCATTTTGGGGCAAGAGTTTCTCTTTCCTTCCTCCAAATCCAAGTTGAAGTTGAAGTCATCGGGAGCTTCTATTAGAGATCTCTTCAGTGGCCATAATTAGTGGCTTAATTCAATAGAGAGCTAAAAGCATTGGGAAGTAATCAGGCAGCAACTTTGAGATGGACATATCTTGTGATTTTTAAAACTTTCTCCAGTCTGGAGATGTCTTAGAGTGACAGCTAATGTTTTCTTTTTTCCTAGCACCTAAGCAGAAGCTGGGGACAAAGTGTCAGCAGCAACAGAAAAGTGACCTAAGGAGAGAAATGGCTTTTAGAGCAGACTGGCTCAAACCAAAAGCAACACCTCTTTTTCTTTTTGAGGAGCCAGCCCAGCACACAGATTTGTGTATTATTTATGCTATGCCCTGAAGTGAATTACAGGAGTATTACGCAAAAGAGAAATAGAATTTCTATTAAACAGGAGTTGTGAGGTATCTTTTTGCCACATGCATCCCCTTCTTCTCTGAGTTGGAACCCACTCTCTCCAAGAGATTTGTATATACAAGGAGATAGGCAGGGGTTCTCAAACTGCGGCCCACTGAGGACATTTATGCAGCCCGCCGGGTTATGGAAAATAGGCTGAGGGGAAGAGACAGTTTTTATTTTTACTATAGTCCAGCCCTCCTACAGTCTGAGAGACAGGGAACTGGCCCCCTATTTAACAAGTTTGAGGACCACTGAGATAGAGTATTCCACTCTCACCCCCCACCCCAGTTTAGCTGGAATTTTGTCCCACTGTTCTATTTATGTCATATAAGTAAATACTTTTGCTAAACAGTTTAGAATACTTTCTTACGATTCCAATAGACTTGTGATGGAGAGAGTCTTCTGCATCCAGTGAGGACTGTGGGCTTGTTTTTTCTCTCTGTCATTTTCTCCACTTTGATCTGAATTTTCTTGTCCCGCATGATAAATGTGGAAATAAATTTAGAGAATTGCACATGTTTTAACCTATATTTGCTGTCTGGGGTGAGGAGAGGAATAGGGAGGGAGAAAAATTTGGAACACAAGATTGTGCAAGGGTGGATGTTGAAAACTATCTTTTCATTTGTTTTGAAAAATTAAAAAGCTAGGTTTTGTTGTTTTTAAAGAGAAAGCTGGCTAATAATCAAATCAATGGGGAGCACAGTGATAGGGGCTCAGGATTATAGTACTAGAAACTTGATTTTTATGTTTATCTCTTAGATCCTTGAGGGGAATAGTAGTCAATTACCCTCCAAAATCTAGCTCAAGGGTCCCCAAACTTTTTAAATCGGGGCCAGTTCACTGTCCCTCAGACTGTGGGAGGACCGGACTGTAGTACAAACAAAAGCTCACACTCTGTCTCTCCCCTCAGCCCATTTGTCATAACCCAGCGGGCCGCATAAACGTCCTCAGTGGGCCCTTCTGGCCCTCCGTAGTTTGAGAACCCCTGTTCCTTCAAGCATATAAAGCTGGATCATAGCTGTAGAAGGAGCCCTGTCACTCTCCCCCTCCCATTATAGATGTTAAGTGACTTAATCCTCTATTACTGTAGACCAGCATCTCTGAAACTTACAGTTTTGGAACTTGCTTTGAACATTGAAAGGTTAAACAATTTGCCCAAAGTCCCAGTGGAAAGGTAGAACTGGGACCCTAGGCTTCCCAGCTCTGAAGAATGTTTTCTTCTTAAGCCGCACTGCCTCTGTCTTCGGATAATTAGAAGCAGAAAAAAGATTTGAACCCGAGTCCTCGGCCCCCATAAGCAATGTTCTTTTCAATCATCACCTTATATGAAAAAAACTTATTCAACCCAAAACATTTTCAAGTCCCGTTAAACCAGAAGTTCTCAAAGTGTGGTCTGGGACAGTCCCTCAGACTTCCAAGTCAGAATTCTTTCCTTTCTTTCCCCCCAAAAAAGTGTTTTATTTTTTTTTCTAATTAACATATTAGGACAGTTTTCAACATTCACATTTTGAGTTCTAGATTTTTCTCCCTTCCCCTCCGTAACACGGCAGAGCGGTTTGGTAATAATGCTTAACGACGGTGCATTCATGGAAAACATGTCTACTTTACTCATGTCAACATGAATTTCCTAATGATGCTAAAATGTTTTAATTTTAAATACAGTAAGTGTCGCTATAATCCATAGAAAGTTCTTTGGGCGAATTTTAATAGTGGGGAGAGGTCTTGAGTTCAGGAAGTTGGAGAACCCGGGACTGACGGGACGAGGCAGGTTTTCCCGCGTACAAGCTCCCCCCATTCCGCGCAGAGTGCGCCCAGTGGGGCGCTCGCTGGGCTCTTCTTTAGGTGTATAAGAACGATGCTCTTGCGCTTCCGCTTGACAGGTAGGCTTATGAAGAGCGGAGGTGACGCTGGGGCCGCTCGAGGACTAGGGAAATACTAGTTGATTTCACCAAGCATGGCTGTGTGCGCTCGGCACCACAGAGCAGCGCAGAGTGGGGGAAGCGGACTGCGCCTCGTGCTGGGGTGGGGTGCCCGGCGTGAGGCTGCACCAAGCCTCCCTCCTCCCCTCCCCCCGCCCTCTGGTCTTCCAGACCTTTCCCAGCGGGCTGCAGGAAAAGTTCATCTCCCTTCGAGTTGTAAACAGGCTCGGGCGGGAGGAGATGGCGACCGCGGAGGACGGGCTTCAGAGAGCGGCAGTCGCTGCCCATCAGAGCCCCGGAGACAAAGGCGGCCGCCGGCTGGGGCTGAAGGGATGGTCTCCCCCCAGCTTCCGGCGCCTTCTCCTCCGCACTAGGATCTCATATTTTACTTTCCACACTTTCTATTTAATTAGGTGCTTAAGCGCAGTCTCCCCGAAGCCTGTAAGCTGCTTGAGGGCAGGGATGCTTTGGTTTTTAATCTCCAGCGCCCGACTAGAAGTCTAGCATGCTAAAGGCGCTCAATAATTGCTGCTTGATTGATGGACTGACTTCCCGAAACTGGCATGCCTAGGGCGGAGGGAGGGACTGGCAGGCTGGCAGTTCTTTTGAGACTGGAGGAAATCTCAGGCTCCCAGCACCACGCTCAGCTCGCCCTCGCCTGGGGGACTCGTGGACACGTGCACGGTAACTCCTCCCGCCCTGTGCAGGGCGCTGCTGCAAGGGCTCAGCGCGCCACCTGGTGCTCCTCAGTGATCAGTTCACCCTTCTCCTCTGAGTGCACCAACTGCCGCCGGGGGGAAGGGAAGAGAAGCGAGAGGAGGAGCCGGGGAGCGGTTTCCAGCGTCGGCGCGAGCGTGCTGGCGTCACGCGCTGCCCGGGAGCATTTCCCCTCCCTTCCCCTCGGCGCCGGCTCCCGAGGGCTGCCCGTTCTGGACGCGCCCCCGGCGGCCTCTGCCCTGACAGTGCGTACTTGCGTGCTTCGCGCGAGCGTGCGGCGGAGGCGGCGCGGGCCGAGCGGAGCGCGCCGCTTCTGTAGCTGGCCAGGCGCCGCGGAGCAAACGGGGCGCCGGCTCCGCCACCTCAGCGTCCGCTTCGCCGAGCCCCGGGCTCCGGTGTCCGCCCAGCCTCGCGGGAGCGGCAGCTCTGGGCGGCCCCGCGCACGGGCAAGCCCGAGGCCCGAGGGCCGGGGGCGGCGTGAGGAGCGAACGGGGACCGCGGGCGAGCGGCAGGCATGTCGGTGCCGGATGCGATGCCGCTGCCCGTGGCCGGGGTCGGAGTCGGGGTCGGCGAGGAGCTGAAGCAGGCCAAGGAGAAGGAGGACGCCGAGAAGTACTCGTTCATGGCCACCGTCACCAAGGCGCCCAAGAAGGTGCGGGGGCGGGCGGGCCCGGGGGGAGCGCGCCGGAGGCGGGCCGGGCCCGGAGCCGGGGGAGCTCGGGGTGACGCAGCCAGGGCCCCCGGCGCTGACGTGTGCGGGCCGCTCGCCGCACCACCGGCCCGGGCCTCGCTCTCTCGCAGCCCATTGTCCCTTCGCTGGCTTTGTCCCTTCCTCCCCGTCGCTCTCCGTGGAACCTCGATACCCCGCGGCAATCCGCTCCTAGACCCCCAGGTCGGGTTCCACGTTCGTGGCCGACTTCCGTGGGCCGGGGGCTGCGGGATGGGGGTGGGGTGGACGGGGAGGGAGCCCGTCTGGGTTAGCCTCTTCCTCCACCGCGGCTGTATTGGCTTTGGAGGCTGCGGAGCTGACCTTCCTATTCAGGCGTAGGTAATCCCTGGCGGGGTGGCGCTTTGTGGGGGGAGGGCTGGACGGCGGACGTTGCTAAACCATCTGTCCGCGGCTCCTCGCGGTGCAGCCCGCAGCTAAGGCCGAAGACCGCTTGCACCCTACCGCGCTCTTTCGTGGAGGCGAAGGTAATGGGGAGAGGGGAGAGACTAGGTACCATCCCCCCGGCTGCTGCTGCGCTTACTCTGGTGGTCCCAGAAATGGACGTTTAGCGCTCGGTAACCACAGAGCCTGTCGCGGATGCAGGGTGAGACCCACTTTCTGTCTCCGAGAGCGAGCTTGGAGCAGGGAGTGGGAGAGGTGGGGGATCGGAGGGTGGGCGCGAGGGCAAGACTGGTCCTTTTTGCACTTACGGAGGCCGAACAAATTGAATGTTTGAGTTTGTTTTGCGTGTGGATTGAATCCAAAGGATTTTTGTTTTGACTCGGGTTAAATCCGTGGGTTTTAGGCTAACATTGAGGGTTAGGAGGACTGGGGGAGCTGATACAGGAGAGCTTGGCTTTGCACGCAACCGTGACCTCAAAGCGAAAGAAGATGCGCAGAAGAGAGGTGACATTCTGAGGTAATGGAGCCCAAGCCCTCAGCTCCCTTATAAAGACAAGAATGTTTCCAGGCTCTCCGCTTATCACCTTCCAGGCCTGCAGTGCTTGCATAAGCTCAGCGAAGCTGAGCTCGCAGCAGTGCTAGATAGCAGCTTCTGAGGTTTCTGCACCTGGTCCTGTTTAAGGAGGGAGCTTTCCCATTCTATGTTTTTGGAGGAATTTTATTTTACAATTCAGCAATCGAAGAAAGCCTCCATTGTGTATCTATATCTGTGCTCCAAAAAATCCTATCCCGGGAAAGCCTATGTTTTCTTTAAAAAG
The DNA here is from genome assembly GCF_048593235.1 of Sminthopsis crassicaudata. Classification (NCBI taxonomy): domain Eukaryota; kingdom Metazoa; phylum Chordata; class Mammalia; order Dasyuromorphia; family Dasyuridae; genus Sminthopsis; species Sminthopsis crassicaudata. Next base: position 428,067,918 of record NC_133620.1, read on the forward strand.
GATCGAGGGAGCTATTCTTTGTGATCTCTGGGAGCCAGTGTTCTATGAGGTTGTAACCCTTTGTATTCTGTATTATTCATATGAGTGACTGTCCTTTTACAAATAGAATCTTTATTTTTAGTTAAGCATTGAGATGAGTCAGTGATAAAGCTGTGGAAGTACCTTAGAATTATAAAACTAGAAGAGAATCATCTAGAACATCGAGTTCAACCCCCTCACTTGGCAGAGGAGGAAACTTAGGGAAAGTCATCCAGCTCCTTATTGGTGGGTCTGGGGTTAGAGCCCAGGTCTGCTGGACCTCAGCACAGTTCCATGCTGGCAGCCTTGTATCCGAGCCTGTCTTGGTCTCCCAACTTCTTAGAGCCTCCTTCTTCACCACTAGGGCCTTTGAATGGTTGTCACAGATATTGGGGGGTGGTGTCCTTTAACCTGGCAGGCACTCCAAGAATCTTTAATTTTCTGCAAGCTCACCCGGGCCACTTATACTTGTGATTTACTGGGAAAAAGTGTGCTTGAACGGGATGGCTGCTCATACACATAGCCAGCCTGGGGATCCAAGCTAAGCGTTCTGGATTTCAGAGACTCCTAATCCATTTGTAAAAGGCTACTCAGTTTCCACCAGGGATGTGGAAGGTTTTCATTTGCTTGTAAACATGTCCTTATGGTTCTCATTAAGTTTGCCCTTTCTGAATTTTATTGTTCAGCCTTTATGCAAATATTTAACATTGAGTGCTTTATGATGATTAATTATTCCTCCCCTAGTGATAACCGGGAGCATTTATTTTGTTAATGGAGCAGTCGAGGACTGGTTCAAGGTCACATACTAAGTCCAGTACTGGTGTTCAGAGCTTCATAGTTTTACATCAGCCTCTGAGTTACTTTTGTACCCCTGTCATGAATGAATAACTTGATTTCCTTGTCTCTGGAAAAACTAGAACAACACAAGCTGTAAAATAAAAATAATTACCAAATTCAATGGCCTCTTTTCAGTTCTTGACCTTTCTTTAGCTTCAGAAATACCACACTTTCCTAGTTCTAACACCTTATCTCAGTAGTTCCTTATCTTCTTATTAACTGGTACTCCCACAAGGTGGATGTTCCTCCAAGAATGTGCCCTTGATTCTGTTTTTATTCTATTTCTTGATCATATCATCAACTTTTGTGACTTCAAATGGAGGAAAAAAGGTACAAAATGATTAAGAATTTCAGCACAGAGACTCCCAAATATTTGTATGTACTGCTGGATTTTTTTCTATCCCCATCTCCTTTGATTTCCTCTCTGCATCTTTGCTGATTCATCATTTACTATGGGCTCCCCTCAAGACTTTGTCCTGGGAACTCCTCTCACTTTTACACTTTCTCCCTTGATAATCTCATCAATTGCCAAGGGTTTAATTTTCATCTCTTGAATAACTCTCAGTATATAGTATCTGTTCTTTCCTGAACTCCAAACCCATGACACCAATTGCTTGCTCAATACCCCTACCTGCCTGTGTCAGTAAATTCTCATATTCAATACTGCCCAATTGGGATTCATCATTTTTCCTGCTTCCCCTTCTCCCTTCCCCCTCTTTCCTTCATATCTCACAGATTTGGAGAGAGCACTTTTACAATCACCCAGATTCTTAGCTTCAGTGTGATTCTTGAGTCTTTCTCTTACCTCCCTATAATCAGTCACTTACCCTATGATTCTAGCTATAAAATATTTCTCAAACCATACATATTTCAAGTTTAGACTCGTCACCTCTCACCTGGAATGTTGTAATAAGTTCCCTAATGACTCCTGCTTCCTGTCTCTTACTTTTTTAGTTAATTCTACATTAATCTTTTTAAGGCATGGATGTAATCACATTTCACCTGTTTAAAAGCTTTCAGTCATTTCCTGCAATAAAATGAAAACTTAGATATTTAAGATGCTGGCTTCTATCCTATTTTTTGGTAGCCACGTCTCACATTATTTTTCCACATGCTTTTACTATGCTGGACTATGGTACCTGAAGTTAACAATTCCATATCCTGCCATCATGCATTTGCACGAGTTAGGTCTCTGCTTGTCAAGATTTATGTCTTTTTTTTTTTTTTTTTAAAGACTTATTTTAGCTGCCTACCTCCTGCAAGAAGCTTTTAATTCTCCACCTCTCTCAGTTAAAGCCCCCTTTCTCTTCAGATTACTTTCTGTGTACTTATCTGCATTTGTGTTTTATTGTTTTATTGTGTTATATTATAGTGAATTTTGAGAACAAGGTTCTTTTCACATTTGTCTTTATACTTATAGTCTAGCATGTTTTATGCACAGTTAATTTAATTAAAATTTCCAATAGGACATAATGGTATCCTACAGTTACCTCAAACCAACATGTGTAAAAACAAGCATATTCTCTTTGCAGATTTTATGACTTCTGTCCATGGTACCATCCTTCAATTATTTTCTCATTCAGGAGCATGATATAGTATAGAGGGTGCTAATGTCTTTCAGAGAGTTGTATTTGGGTTCTGCTTTCATCACCTTATTAGCTAGGTGATCATTTAGTCTGTATCTCCATTTCCTCTTCAGTAAAGTAGGGCTAACAATATTTGGTGGTACTTAATATCTATTATGTTAGAAGTCTTTCAGGTATTTCTCAGATCATCATTCACCAAATCTGCTTTTACCTTTTTTTCACATCTATCCTTCCCCCCACTTCTCTACTACTTTCATCTACTTTGACTATTATAGTAGCCTTAAAAGTCTCTCATCCATGCCACTGGTGGACCAGTCTTTCTGATACTACAGAATACTTTCCTAATGTTATTTCATATCATTTCTCTTCATGTCCTACTTGGCTCCAGCCAGTGGACTACTAGTTATTCTTCAAACACAGCACACTATTTTCTGTGTCCTCTGTTTCTATGAACCACCCTTTATGATTACCTTTTATCATTCTTTTCTATCAAGGCTCAGTTTTCCTGAACTTTGGGGCAATTCTCTCTTATTCTTTGCCTTATCACATTCTGGTTTATATTATAATTTATATATATGTATTTATGTCTTCTAGCAGAATGTGAATTCTTTGTGAGAAGAGACTATCGTTTAAAAAGTGATTATATCTCCAGCTTTTGCTTTATACTTTTAATGTTTTTATATTTTGTATGTTTTAAAACAGGAGTATAAAGTAGAAAATAGTATGCTGAACTTGGAAACAAAAATATCTATATTTAAATCTTGATACTTAAATGTGACTTTGGCAAGTCATTTCACCTTTGTAAGCCTCTTTCTTCATCTATGGAAAGGGGCTAGAGCTTGTAGAGCCCTATAACACAGGATCATTGTATGGTTCAAATCAAAGAATGTATGGGAAACTCTTGACAAACTTGTGCGTGCTATGTAAAGGCCAATTATTAAATATTAAAATATAAATCTGGATATGCCCCTCTATTCCAAAGGCAACACTTTCCCTTATCAATGATCCAGTCAACTCTTGTTTCTTATTCTAAGCTCTGTACAATCTTACATTACTTTGTCTGCTTTATCTCTTGTTACTCTCCTTTCCGAATATACTACAACCAACTGGATGGCTTTTTTGTCTCCTGAATAAGGCCTACACTTTTCTATATGCCTTTGCTCTGAATGTACTCCCTTTGCCTGTTGAATTCCTTTACAATCCAGTTCAAACACCAACTTCTCAGTGAAATCTTATCTGATCTCTATTAAGAGTGACCTTTCTTGGACCTCACATAGTACTTTGCTCTGTACCTTTATGATATAATTATCAAGTGACATTTGTGTATTACCTAATTCAGTGGTTTATCATCATATTCCTTCTATTAGATTGTAAGGTATATGAGGTCAGGGACTATTTTTTAATCTAAATTTGTATCTGTTCACAGGAAGTATTGAATGTTGAATTGAACCCCAAAACAGATGCTTCTAGCCATTTTTCACCAAAAGCTTTTCTATGGTTCTATACCTAGTAATGTTAGTCAAACCAGATAGTACTCAAGTCTTCTCTAGTCCTGAAGTCCCTTAGGAGATGGGAGTACTTCTGGGACTAACATAAATGTAAAGGTTGTGTTTTTTCCATAGCAGTCATGGAGCAAACCACAATCTTTCACAGGTACAGTAAAAAATGAAGAGATCTAAATTTCACATTCTTGCCCTGGCTTCTTAAATAGTTGTGAGTATGGTTGTCAGGGCAGAGGGAAAGGTTAGATAGACATAGTAGGTTGTCTATCTTTGAAATTTGGGTCTCTTAGAAACAATATTAGATGAGGATATTTCTGGACTCATTTAGGTTTCTTTGGTTCAGCAGTGACAGGCTGAGGCAGTTAACCTCAGAACTCAGACTAAAATATTCTTTTTTTTTTTTTTTAATGATAAATTTTTTTGATAGTATATATGCATGAGTAATTTTTTTTTATAACATTATCCCTTGTATTCGATTTTTCCAAATTATCCCCTCCCTCCCCTAGATGACAGGCAATCCCATACATTTTACATGTGTTACAATATAACCTAGATACAATATATGTGTGTAAATCCCATTTTCTTGTTGCACATTAAGTATTAGATTGCAAAGATGTAAGTAACCTGGATAGATAGACAGTAGTGCTAACAATTTACATTCACTTCCCAGTATTCCTTCTCTGGGTGTAGTTGTTTCTGTCCATCATTGATCAACTGGAAGTGAGTTGGATCTTCTTTATGTTGAAGATATCCAGTTCCATCAGAATACATCTTCATACAACATTGAAGTGTACAGCGATCTTCTGGTTCTATTCATTTCACTCAGCATCAGTTGATGTAAGTCTCTCCAAGCCTCTCTGTATTCGTCCTGCTGGTCATTTCTTACAGAGCAATAATATTCCATAACCTTCATATACCATAATTTACCCAACCATTCTCCAATGGATGGACATCCATTCATCTTCCAGTTTCTAGCCACTACGAAAAGAGCTGCCACAAACATTTTGGCACATACAGATCCCTTTCCCCTTCTCAGTATTTCTTTGGGATATAAGACCAATAGCAGCAATGCTGGATCAAAGAGTATGCACAGTTTGATAACTTTTTGGGCATAGACTAAAATATTCTTTAAAAAGTGAGGAGGGTATAATTAGCTTGGAATATGTGCCTCATTGTCTTTTCTGTACTCATAATTTCTAAACATTTGTGAGAACAAATCTGATTAATACTTTTGTGTTGTAAATCTGATGTGTTTTGGAGAGACAAAAGTGATTCCCTGAATAGACTTATTTACCTATATGGCATGTTATCTTAGTTTATCAATAGAGTCAATTATATCTTCAGAAAATGACCAGATTTGAACCTGCTAAGTGACATATGTGTGTTAGACTGGTGGGTATAATCCAGAATGTCATTAAGGTTTAATTTGCTATTTTTCCTTAATGAATTCTACTGGCTAGAGCTTTCACAGAGTACATCTCAGATCGGTATATCTATGTATAAAGCCCCTGTAGTTCTTAGGTGTCTTCTATCCAGAAATGATGTGATAGGAGTGTCGCTGAACCTTCTTTTTAGAGTCTAATTATCTCTATTTTTAATTTTTTATCTGTGACAAGGCTTAGTAATTGGTTGTTCTGTACAACTCTTGAAGACCCTTCTTTCCAATAATAGGTTAATTCAGTAAATTAAAGAAAATCTCTCTCCTTTTTTCCCCCCCTTTATTTTTTGCAGAGGTAATTGGAGTTGTGACTTGCCTAATGTCACACAACTAGGAAGTGTTAAGTGTCTGAAACCAGATTTGAACTCAGGTCCTCCTGACTTAAGGGCTGGTGCTGTAATCATTGTGCAAACCTAGCTGCTTCAAAAATCTAATTTTTTTTTTTTTTTTTTTCTCAGCCAGGACCCTTGACTGTGTGGTATTCAAAATCCATTTAAAACTCTCCTTCCCTTTCCATTATTCTTATATTCCCTCTCTACTCCTCCATTGTTTAGTCACTCTAGTGATTCCTATCTGCAGGGTCTTCTCTACTGGTCCTGATCTCTATCTTGCCACTGACCAAATAGCTCTAGAGGTACAAAGTCTGGTGACTTTATACAAACTGTCCTTCACTTAAATCCAGTTCATTTGGACGAAATAGCATCACCTCTCTAATGTCATTTTCTTCAAGAATGACAGACCAGCAACACCACCTATTTAAAAAATAAGACACTCCAATCTTCAATTTAAGGCATTTCTCGTATGTCCTCCATGCCTAGTATGCTGTCCATCATCTCTGCTTCCTAGCTTCCTTCAAGTCTAAGTTAAAATTCTACCTTTAAGATATCTTTCCTGATTCTTTTAGTGTTTTCCCTTTCATAGTTATTATTTATCTTATATATAGCTTGTTAGTATGTTTGTTTGCCTGTTTTCCCCCATTAGATTGTGAGCTTCTTGAGGGCAAGGATTGTATTTTGCCTCTTTTTGTATTTCTAGTGCTTAGCATAGTACCTGATATATCATAGGTGTTTAATAAATGAATAGCAAGCAGCTGACTCTCTGGTAAGCTACACACTCCCACATTGATGACAGTCCTTCTAAGAGGAACTTGCATTTTATAAGGAAAGCAGCTGGGATGTGGTATGGTGAGGAGATCTAAATTTGGAAGAGACCTCAAAGGCCATCTATCTCACCCTCATTTAAGTAAAAGGCTAATTATCAGGGCCATGATCCCTCACGTCCTGGACTCTAGAGACTCTGCAGCACCAAATGGAACTCCCTAAGAGACATGAGTTCTAGTTGAGATCCTGTTATCAACTTTGTTACAGAGTCTGGGCAGATCCTTTAACCTCTACAGATCTCAGTTATCTAGTTTGTAAAATGAGGATTTTGGACTGGGTGATTTCTAAGTTGCCATCCAGATGTAACTTCTCCACAGCTACACACAACTAAGTTATTAACTTAATTGTTGAATAACCTAATTCCAAGTATAGGTACTAGTTCTGTGTCTTTGTGTGTCCCCTTGAGGATCTCAGACCTATGCTTAGCCATGGGCTTATTGACTTAGATAAAAACATTTTAAATGGACAGTTTACACAAAGACAGGAGAGATGTCCGAATACAATTCTTCCTTTGCAACAATAACAACAACAAAATTCGGTTCTGCACATATATATTTGTACCTAGGATGTACTATAAGATATTTAATATGTATGGGAATGCCTGCCATCTAGGGGAGGGGGTAGAGGGAAGGATGGGGAAAATTCGGAACAGAAGGGAGTACAAGGGATAATGTTGTTAAAAAAAAAAAAAATTACCTATGCATATGTATTGTCAAAAAAAGTTATAATTATAAAATTAAAAAAAGAAAAAGGAAGGAAAAAAAAAAGACCGGAGGGATGGCTTAATACTGGATGACAGCGTTAGGATCCAAAACCATCTTGACAGGCTTGAGTATTGAGCATAATCTAATAAGGTGAAACTCAATAGGGCTAAATGTAAAAGTCTTACATTTGGGTTTAAAAAAGTCTATTTCACAAGTATAGGCAGGGGGAAGCATGGCTAGATATTTCAACAAGTTGAGTACAAATTAGTTGTGTAATGTGGCAGCCATAAAGCTAATGTCATCTATTGACTGCTTTAGGAGAAGCCTTTGATTCCAGAATAAGAGAGATAGTTTCATTGGACTCTGGTCAAAACACATCTACAGTTTAACTGTTAACTTTTGGTTGCCATGGTGATGCCTCTTTTATTGATTGGCATGTGACGACCAGCCCAGGAAGTACAAAGAAACTCATCACCAAGTTGGCCACAGGTTGATGAATTGATCTGATTCAGGCAACTCTGGAAAACCATCTGCCATTGGAGCATTTGTGATGTGTTGATTGAAGAGAGAATTCAAACCTAAAATCATGGACCTCAGAATTTGTGAAGGATTAAGCATTGACTGCCTCCCCATCACTATTAGTAGTAGGCACTTCTTTGATCACTTCCTAATCACCACTTTCCACTTTGTCCATCTCCATTGTCATTTTGCTACATGGTCCTCCTTCTTTGTTCCTCTTTGATAGTCCTTTCCTGCCCATCCTTATTTTTCTCTATTTCTGTCTACTTAAACATTTCTGAAATATATAAATCAGAATTATTTGTATTCCTGACAGCAAACTTGATGGTGCCGAGGAGAGTATGAAGCATAGAACTTAAGACATCTGTGGGTGGAAAAGGGTCATGTAATTCCCTTGAACAATAAAAATAGGGAGTAGTTCAGGCAGGCATAACATAGATTGCCAGTATCAAGACTTGGTTGCAGCTAGGACTTTTTATTGGACTAATGAACCATGAGTATTTGGGATGTGAATTCATCTTTTATGTCATCCTTATAATATGTATTCTCTCCCTCCCCCTTTCTTCTAGTTACCCTGTTTTCCTCCTCAAAGAACAGTTTAAAGAACTCTACTTTTAAAATATTTCTTGCTTTAGGAATTTGTCTTTCACAGTTTCATTGTTTATGCTTCTATTTTCAAATGCACCTGTTTGTTATGCCCTGTAGCATTTTGATTACTTTGTACTTCTCTCCTTATTCCTTATCTTTAAGGCATTCTTGATAGTATCTTATTTTCAACTGTACCTGTGATTTCCTGGTTTTAGAACTCTTGGTAAGGAAATGTCCTTAATCAATGCAGATAGATGAGCACCTTCTCTGCAACTGTTGGAGAAGTACCCAAAACTGAGAGGTCAGATGACCTGCATAGGATCAGTTCAAGGTGGAACTTGAATCCAGGTCATCCTGCCTCCAAAGCCATACTGCCTTTCTTTTCATATCAGGAAACTGTTACCTTAGTTGCAGTTTATTAATTGGAATAACCTGAGGCATAGAACTGATATAAATAATAAACATTTATTGCCTAATAGTATACAAAATGAAAAAACAAAAACAAACATAGTTGTAGAGGAGAATTTGAGGAAATAAGCCGAAGAATATTAAAATGACTTACCAGCCTATTCAGAGGGAGTCCTTGCCCCCCTCCCTTTCACATCATGAAGGCCCGCCAGACAAATGCCTTGTTTCCCTGCCAGAATGACTCTGTCACTTGACCTGGAGGAGCGCTTTGTGCCATTCCAGTCCTGGCTAGTTTATTTCTTTTTAGAGCTGTAGTGTGAGCTCGGTTGTGCAAAGGAAATGAAGCTTACACAGAAGGAGGTTTGGACTGCTCACTGTTCCACACTGTTCCCTCGTAGACTTACATGAGACAGGGCTTCGTACAACCTGAAAAGCTGACCAGCTAGAGAAAATCCTGTTATCTCTATATTTTTTGTTTCTTTCTTTGAATCCACAAAAGATTGGCATCAGTTGAAATCTTGCTGAGCCTGTATATTCATATATCTATATGTATGTGGCTATATGAGTACCTTCTTAATCCGCATCTAAAACTCACTTGTTTTTGATTCTCTAAAAAGACTCCAATTGCAGATCTTAGAATCATTGTTCCTGGGTGTGAGAATGAATTTTCATTCTGTGTTTTGTCTTTCAGGCCTCCAATGGACACTAGTGAAATTCTCCATGTATTTGCTGTACCTTTGGGATTGTTCTCAATTTCCCAGGGCCCTCATTAGAAATGTCTTTAGGGTTCAGCTCAGGAACTAAAGGTGTGCTGGTGCTAATATTTCAGCAGGACTTTATTTGAAGTTGCTTTTTATTGCTTCCTTAGCATTGCTCCTTTTTATGAGATCTTTGGGTCACCTTGGGGTTTAGATTATAAATGGCAGATTCACTGTACTAAAAGAAAATGAGCAGATAAAATATTTTTGCTTTTTCATCTCAGAAGTAGTGGGGGAAAGTAGATCTGTGAGAATAGTAGTAAATAATGTTCTGGAATCAATGGAGCAGCTTTACCTCTTAGAGAGTATTTTGGTCAATGAACATAGAAATGGTTACTTTTGCATAACTGGCCAGAATTGCTTAGATGAACAAGCTTGTATAGCAACTATCACATTTGTAGACGAATCCTGATCATGATAGTTAAACTATTGTATGCTTTGGATGTCTTTGATAAACATTAATTTTTTAAAAGATCAGCAATGTTTTGGTTGATGGACCAATCCGTATTTTAGAGAAGAGCTAAAAGTGTCAAGGATTTGATACTGAAAAAATTCTTTTGGCGGGGGTGGGGTGGGGGGGTTGTTTTATTTTGTCAGTTTTTTATTTTGTTTTGTCTTTTATATGTGATACAAGTAGCACTTGGAGGGAGTGAATGGATCTCTTAAGTCTTTCTGCTTTGGAAGAAGAGCTCAGTACTTTCCTTCACAGATGGCAGATATGTCCAATTGTTCTGGTAGCTAATTGAGTCCCTTCTCTGTATCCAGGTAGCATTCAAGTTGGAGAATACTGTTCAATGTCTAGTGTCTGGGAACCAGATCTTTGAGCAGGCAGAACACGAAAGTTCCAAATTCACATCTCATGGAGGACAGTCCAGCTGTCCTGTGGTGCTGGACTGGATGAATTGTGAATGTTAATTACATTGATCAATACAGTGGCCTTGGTAACAGGCTTGTGGCTGCTGTAGAATCTGTTTATTCCAGGTTACAATAGAAAAGAGACTACTAAACTGGTGGGGAACATGATGTTCTGATTATAACAAAACTGTATTATAATGCCGGGGGAAAAGCAAACTGGAAGTGACTGACCCTATGGGCATCCCTATGCCAGATTTTCCTGAGGAGAAACATGAATATTCTAGGTGGTTTACTTGTCTGCCAATTGTAAATACATTGGGCATAAGTCTTGGTTAAGCAGTGAAAGTGAGACAGGAGTGCTAAACCCAAAGACTAGATAAAGAACATCCATTTGGGAAACATTTCTTAGTTATGTTATTTGGATCTGGAAGTTTCTGAAAAGGATATGTCTTAGCCCTGCCAGTCAGCCAAAGGAGCCCCTCCAGCCTGTCAAGTAGGGGTTCAAAATTCTGCACATTCTCTTCTGGCTCCACAGGGAGAGGATTAGCTGAGTACAGGGCACGTTTGGAATGAGTTCACCTTGCCAATTCTTACTGAATTTGGATTGAGTTATTATGAATATAAATATAGTCTAGGATTTCTCTTAGACATCCTCCCAGTAATGTTCTTTTAAATCTTTTTTGGGGTAGGTGCGTTCTGTTTCTGGCAGGTAGAATTAGATTCTCTGGTATCCTTGCTCCTTCCTCCTCTCCCCAATTTATTCACTAAAGTAAAGGTTTTAGATTAGGCCAAAGTTACTAACATGAAATCCTTTTCCAGAAGCTGGGTAAAATCTTGGCCAAAGGTTACAGTACAGGTACTATATTGGTGGGCTTTGAAGCCTTTGGAGTCTGAAAAGGAGAAGAATGAATGACTTTGACAACCTCACTCCACCCAACTGTTTTCCCCTCTAGTTTTCCATGCAATAAGACATGCTCTAAAGTGGCATCCTTGTGATGTGGAGAGCACTCCAGAATTAAGTGAGAACCTTGCTCAATCTGGAAGAGACTCACTGAAGATGAGTCTAGGATGGGTGATAATTCACTCAAGCCAGAGATGAATCATCTAATCCTTTTCACCGTGTGTATAAAGGGCCAGTGTATATTGAGGGTACGAAGAAGGAAGTTTCTTCTTAGTTTGGAGAATGAACAAGGACTCTAGCAGTATTTCTTTTGCCCTTGAACATATATAATGTTCATGGTATGAAGTATTTCTTGAGACTGTCATTTTTTCTCCCTCAGTACCTGCCCCCACACTTACTAGAAACAGTTTGAAAAGCTGGTTAATCTGAGAAACTTTGCCTTATTAGTATAAATATTTGTATGCCATGGAAGGGCTGGTGGATATCTTGAAAGAGTGGGCTTATTCCCGTGTGTGATATACCATAGAAACAGTATAGATTAAATTCATTTTGGAGCTTGTGAGTGAGGATTCTATAGAAAGACCAAATCAAATTTGGAGGTTGAAGACTCTTAAGTCTTCTCAGTATTATATCCACTCCTCCTCATCACCTTCTTCAGTTCAATCTTAATTTAGATTTATAAATCTCATAAAGATGACCTATTTCAGTCATCTTCTGGTTTCTGGATTTTAAGGACCAAGTGGAATTTTCCATGCTCACAGATAGCTACATGCTTACTATGTGTCAAGGCCAAAAGTCTTTTTTTGGGGGGGAAACTTAGGCCTACAGAGGGCATTTGGGTACAATTGTTTCTATTCCCTTCCCAGAAAACCACAAGGTTGAAGGCGGGGAGGGAGTAGGGAGAGCAGAGGACCTGGGGATAACCTTCTACTTTCTTATTTTACAGATGAAGAAACTGAGATCCAGAGAGGTTTAGTGATTCATCTAGTGCCCAGAGGTAGTAAATGGCAGACATGGATTTAAACTCAGGATCTCTAACTTTGGAACTAATGTTCTCTCTTCCATATCATGGGGATGCTACTTTAAACTTTTTAGTTTCATAGAATAAAAAGGTCTCTCATATCTACAATTTATGTTTTGAAGTGATGTTGCTTAATTTGGAGCAGATAACTTCATTGTTTTCTTTTAAAACATCATTTTAACAGATTTCTCTAGTAAGAAATGCTGATCTTTATTAGATGACTCCAGAGGATCTCAGACTTCTGGTGGTAACAATAGCTAACTTGTAGCATTTGTATATAGAATTGCAAAGGGCTTGATATAGTGTCATCTGATTTTCACAACCTTTCCATGAAATTATGCACAATTATATACTTATTTTTATAGGTGAGGAAGCTGGCCAAGAGAAAGGATAGTGTACCCCCACCCCCCCCCAAAAAAAAGGACTGGATTTGGATTCAGGAAAAATGGAAAGTTGAAAACTGTCTCCCTTGCTTAATAGATTGTAGGCAGGTAGCCGGAGTAGCAGTTGACCTCTACATAGAATGAAATAGTATACATTCTTTTCTATTTTTTCATTCTTTTGATTTTGTTTTATTATTAATGACATGAGGATATTGATTTCCCTTTGCCCTATAGTATTCAAGAAATTATTTTCTGTCTTTACTTTGCTGTCTTGGCTTTGCCCCTTCAAGGAATTATTTTTTTACGTTTCTGATTCTCTAATTCTAAACTACTACTCTGGAGATGTGTGGGGAATGATGTTCCAAGTCTCAGGTCCTTCTTACTCTTATATTCTAAATTTTGACCTAGGGTCCAATCTTGGGCACTCTTCTCTATCCTGTAGTCATGTCTAGGGCCCTCAGCCACATTATGCTGTGTGTTTATTCTTGCTCCTTCTATTCATTCTCTCTGGTGGCTGCAAACACCAGCTATTCTCTCTGCCCTGATACTAAAACCAGGGACTCTGCTCTCCTGCAAGTGCCCACAGCTAGCAGGATTTCCACCTCTCTGCTACTGCAGGTGTGGGCTAGCTCCTTTTCCTCCAGAGCCACAATCCAGAACCATACTTAGCACAGCTGGGCTTGGTGTCCTTCATGTGTAAAGTCCTTCAATTTTTTGCTTCTTAGCCATTCTACCCTTTTACTCTGGCCAAACCTCTGCCTCTGGAAGTCTAGTCTTTCCTGGATTCTTCAAATGGTGTCTTAGGAGGACATATGCATTACCCCTCATTCCTGTTTATTTTTGTTATTCTCTCTGAGGTGATGTCTTTTTTTTTGTGGAGAAAATTTGGAGAGCCAAAAGTTTTCTAACCTATTTCACCATCTTTCCAGAATGCTCTCCTACATATGGCTTTAAGATTTGCAAAGCAGTTCATGGAGATACTCTTTGAAAATGTACAAAAACTTTATTAAATTGGTACTGTCTTAGCGAGGTAAATTGACAGCTGGCTTAGGGTGTAGGTGTCTCTTGATGGCACTATTAGTACTATTAAAGTCATTCTATTCTAGGGCCAACTTGCATGGGTGAACCATTTCTGAAAAAACATCATGTAACTTAGCATTATAACAAGACATTAAATCTAGGCTAACTGGGGAGACAAGGACTGGCTTTTCAACAGGCTTTGATGACCTTACTTTATTTAATATTTTGAAAATAACATTTTCATTACCAAACATTTGCTTTTTCCCCATTTCCCCTTCTTTCCTCACAGGGTTAGGGAGTGGAGGTAGAGGAGTGGAATCCCTTATAAGATATAAGCTTGATCAAACTGGACAAATTCTCAGATTGACTATGTCCAGAAATTGATGTCCTATTCTGAATAGTAGTTCATCACTTCTTTGTTAGGAGGTGAGTAGCATTCTTTGTCATTGTTCCCTAGAATCAATGATTGATCATTGTGTTGATCAAATTATTTCAACAAAAAATAAGAATCATAAGATCTTAGCTCTAGAGTTAGTAGAGGGTCTTCAAAGACCACCTAGTCCAAGCCTTACTTTTTACTGGGCAGGAAACCAAGGTGACTTGCCTAAGATTACTCAAATAACCTTATCAGAAGAAAACTTGAGGTCCTTTCAAATCCTGAGCTCTGGCATTTACAGTTTTCCCCAGGGAAATATAAGCTCTTTGAAGGCATGGACTTTTTTATTTTTGTCTTTGTGGCCCCAAAGCCTAGGACAGACCTGGAATATTTAATAAATGTTTAATAAATGTGTCATTGACGGTGGCAGCTACTGTTCTCAAACTTACCTTAAAGGCTTTGATAGTTAATCTACTTGGGTTGCAAGTCTGTTATAAAATAAATCAGAGAACTATAAATCTGAACACTTTTCACAGTATGTGAAAAGTTTGTGTTTTTATATGTATGCAATATAATTTGAAACTAGCAAATCCAAGGGCAGATAAGTTCATTCTCCCTATGTAATTTTTAAATTATTTGACCTTTCCTCAACTTCAGTGCATTCAATATTTACATTAAATCAGAATTTAAATTGGAAAATTAATTACTTGAGAATTTTTATTGTTTGTCTTGTCTTCCAATAGATTTTAAGCTCACTGAAGTGGCAGTCTTGCTGTATACTTTTTAATTTCCTCTTAGACACTAATTAGACCTATTGATTTCAGACTGAAAACTTTCTCTAGAGATGAACAAGTGAAACTTCAACCAAGTTAATAGTAACTTGTACTTCTGGAATGAAAAATAAATTGTTACATATTATCATTAAAGTGGAATTGACAAACATGTACAATTATCCATTTGTTTTATATGTTCCATCTTCTCTAGAATTTCCCTAAGTAACCAAAAAAAAAAAAAATTAATTACCAACTATATGCTATTGCTTCCTAAAGAAGTTGGAGTAGAAATATTTTTAGTCTTGTTCTGTATAGAAAGTATTCTCCTACCTGTTTGTTTACATTTGCAAACAGCAACATTTTACTACCTTAGTTACTATTTAACATTTAGATTCTTAAAATCAAATTTATTTTCTTTAATGTATTCTGATATTGTTTCCTTCCTATTCTTTTTAACCCCATGCTTTTTAAGGAGTTATGAATAATGATTAAAGGCATATTTTTTTGTTCTCATCACTTGTGTGAATATGCCCATTAAAGTAGGTTTGGTTTGTGGAAGAGCGACTTTTTATATCATCTCAGTGTTGGTGACAAGTTGCAAATTTGGGTAACGATTTTATTGCCAGTGTCTAGAAGTAGACAATGAAAATTAGATGACCCTGTGGACAGCTTGTCTGATACCTCTCCCCCTCCCCTCCCCGCCCCAAAAAAGTTAGTAAACATTTTAAATGTTTGCTTTATGCCTGGAATGTATTAAGCCTTAGGGAAACAAAGGCAAAGAAACCCCACACTAAATCAAAATAGTTTACACCTTTAAAGAGCTCCCATCTAATGAGAGAGACATTTAAATAGCTTAGGTGCATATAAAATAAATACTAAGTAGATGGACAGCAATCTGAAAGGAGAAGCTGTTAGCTAGAAGGCTGGGAAAAAAAGCATCCTCTGAAAGGTATATTTTGAGCTAGAAACCAGAGAAACTAAGTGGCTGATGTGAGGAAGGTGAGCATTTTCAAGTATGCAGTCAGTCAGTGCAGATAAAGAAATGGAAGATTGATTTTCACGGCCAAGGATCTGCAAGTAGCTGCATTATAGAGTTAGTAGAAGGAGAGCCTTGGGACAAGATAGATGGCTGACAATGGCCAGGCAAGAGGTGAACACCATCAGAGCTATGACTGTGAGTAGAGAGAAGGGAACATATGTAAAAGATGTTTTACAGATACAAACAAGATTGTATGGGGTGAGGGAAAGAGGGGAGAGGATGACACCAGGGTTGTGAGCATGGATATTTGGGAGGATGGTGATGCCCTTAAAAATTACCTGGAAGAAAAGAGAATTTAGAGTGAAAGAGAATTTGTTTTGGAAATGGTGAGTTTGAAGTGCCATTGGGAAATTCAATTCCATGTGTCCAGGGAGCAATTGAAAATGCAGTCCTGTAGCTAGGGCTGAATATATGGGGTCTGGGAATCATTTGTTTAGAGATGGGAAGTAGAAAATCCATGGGAATGGATTCCAAAGGAAAGGAAGGAATAAACATTTATATAGCACCTGCTAGGTGCCAGCCCCCATGCTAAATGCTTTTCATGAATGTTATCTCATTGTTCCTTACAACAACTTTAAGACAGGTGCTATTACAATATATTGTACAATTGAGGAAACTGGTCAGAGGTTAAGCTATTTGCCTAGATCGTACCACTCAATAAGTGCCTGAAACCAGATTTCTTTCTCAGACCCAGTGGTTTTGTGCCACAAGCTACCTCTAGGAAAAGGGACCAGAGAGGACAGAACCCTAGGCTATACCCATGGTCTGTGGACATATTGGGACTAAAGAACCAGGAAAAGTGTAACATAAAAAGGCCTTTGAATAGAAAGGAAATCTAGGAAGGGATAGTGTTTATAGAAACTTAGAGAAGCAAGTATAGCAGAAAGAAAAGGTGATCAACATGAAAGGTGAAGAGAAATTGAGAAGAATCACATTGAAGAAAAGGCCATTAGATTTAGCAATTAGAGATCACTTTGAAAAGGGCAGTTTTCATTTGAACTTGAGGTTTGGAGGCCAAGCTCTTTGAGGGTTTAGAAAAGAGTGAGAAGAGAGAAAGTGAAAGAATGTGGAGAGTTTATTCAAGTGGGGAGAAGATATACAGGGTGATAGTGGGAAAGGTAGCATCAAGTGAAGGGGCTCTGTATGTGTGTGTGTATATGTGTTCATTCTAGTCTGTTAAGATGTTTTTAGATCCTATCACCCAATGTGTTAACAATCCCTCTCACTTTGGTGTCACTTGGAAATCTGACCAACAGGCCCTGTGTAATTTATTCATATCATGTGATATGGGTGAATTCTATGAAAGATTTATGTAAAGGTATAGACAGAAATGACAGAAGAAAGATAGTATGGTTATGATTTACACTGATTGCAGGAATCCTCTCACATGAAATCATAGCTCTCCCAGGTATTTTAGAGAAACACAAAATAATCTCATTTTCACTGTTTCCCAACCCATATCAGTACTCTTCATTATATCAAAAAATTACCTTGTTCCAATGTCCTGAATTTATTTCCCCATATCTGTTTGTAATTTAGAGAGTTGAGATAGGAATGATTTTGGTGGGGAGAGAAAAGAGAAGGTGGCTGTAGGTCTATTGAGTATATATACTAATGAGATCTATGTATAATTGGAAGTGGAAGGTGTAAGTGGACAGGAAGTTAAATGGTATAACTGGGATGTTCCCCAGGTCTACTCCAGAATTTTCATTGGGCTGTAGAGATCTGACTTTTCCACTAAGTCAGTTCCCTTCTTACTCAGTGTCCTTGTTTGCAAAATAGGGATATTACATTACTCATGTTGAAAGATTCTGATGAGGATAGGTCTCACTATATTAAGATGAGTAATAATTGTTACTTAATGGAATTGTTTAGGAGAAACTTTCCTATTGGAATGGACAAGTATTCTTTCTTGCCCTCTGTACTGTAGACAGTTTGTGGGCCTGGACTGACTGCATGATCATCCTTACCAGAACATTTAAGACAATTAAGTATAGGTATTTTTATTAAGGAAAGAGAAGATAGATGGAAAGATAAAAGCAAACAATGCTGCCCCTGTATCACAGGTTCACATGTTCTATGTTTCACCTTTTCTTCCTGTCAGCATTGACAAAAGAGGATCAGGTTGGGTCCCATTTTGAAGGGAATGTTCTTCCTGGCAATGTGTGGAATTGGACTCTAGCTGTGTGTATGTTGTATCCTATTACTGTTGAGAAATGGCCTGGGAGAGGAGTGGGGGTGGGGGGAGATATGCTCTGATTAGTCAGCCCCCTTCTCCCAGAATTCAAGCCCTATCTGGGGAGACTGAGAACTTAAGAAACTTGAGACAGGGAGAGGGCTGAGCTGGTACGTGGGCAGGGAGTGGCCAGAACCTGCTGAGACTCAGAAGACCAGTTTACGTGCTGGGAACAGAAAGAGGTGGTTGCAGAATAGTTGTGAATTTTTTTGACTGGCCTAAACATTTATTGAATTTTCTAAGGAGCTCTGCCAAAGACTACTTGGTGTGAGAGAAGAGGGAAACTTTGAGAAGACTCACTTTACAGTATTGTGGATCATACTGGGATTCATCTAAGTAGATTTCTACAGCTTACACTAAGATTTTTAGAATTATTTTGAGATGAGAGTTGAGTCACTCTCTGGTAAGTATGAAGAAAATTGATAGTAATCAATCTGCTTTCATTTGGACTGTTAGATCTCAGATCTCTTTGTCCTGTGAGAATGCAGGTGAGGGAGGGACCTGAACCGATTGTGGAGCTGGGTTGGGGAGAGAGATACAATGTCTGAGCGGGAAGGTGAGTCATTGAGCAGTGGCCACATTGAGGGGGAACATCAGACTTCTGGAGGTGAGTGCTTTTCTTCCAACTGCCCAGTGCATAGGGTAATTAATTATGTCTGTGTAGCAAGCACTTTCCTTGCAACCTTGAAATAAGTAATGTGATTAATAGCCATACTTATTTTATAGACGACATTGAAGCTCTGAGTTATACAGACCAAAATATCTGAGGTGGGATTTGAATCTTGATCTCCCCATCCCATTCTTTTCTGTTAGGTTATCCAATGCATAGGTACTGTCATAAGACTAAGTTTTCATCTCTTGAAACCTTTAGTTTTTTTGGATTTCCCACGATCCTTCAGCCTTGTCACTTAATGTTGAGTTACTTCCAGAATTAATGCTGCTTTAACCAGGCCTTTGGCATTTTCTCTCAACCCTATTCTCAAAACCCAATCCCTAAGCTAGAGACAGTTTGCCACTGTAATGGCCAATCTATTCCAAGGAATTTCTTTTGAAATAGTTAGACAAAACCTGATGTGTTTTTGGTTTTTTTTTTTTTTTTCCCCCATTATCTTTATCACAGGAATTAAAACTAGATTTAGCCTTGATGTTTTCTGGAAAGGGTTAGACTGACCTGAGCTTTGTTGACACATTAACTTGAGTAGGATTTTTGTGTTCTTATTTATTCATTTGTGAGTGAAGCTTTTTAGGAGCTGTTTTAAATGTTTTAAGTAAAAAGCAAGTCTATTCATGATTGACTGATTAGCTTTTTAAATATCAGAATACCCTTCCTTACTTTTTTACTTCTTTCTTCATCCCAGATATAGTCCCTTATAGTAGGTAGATATAAAAGAAACAGAAACAAAGTATTTAGTTAAAATACTCTGCTTGAGCAAATTTGAATATGGTTAAGCAACTGTCAGTTGTGGAACTAGATTGGTAACTCAGACTTTTGGTCTTCTTTCATTTTCATATTTAACTAGTAAACTTAGGGAGCTCCAGTCCCTTAAGGCTTTTCTTGAGATCAGGTTCCACTAGAAAGAGAACTTGTGACATCAAAAGATTACTTTTGGGTTGTAATGCCTTTCAGTTTTATCATGTTAAAGTCAACCAGTGTTGGTGACAGGTACCTCTACTTCAGGCTGTGATCATGACCAGTGGAGCTGGAAGGCCATGGGGAAGCCCTGATTCAAGATGTGCTTAACATATAGTTTTGAGCCAAGGAAAAGGTGAAATTAAATGTTGGGCCAGTTTATAAACAGTGAGATTATCAGCATCGAGAGAAGACAGTTATTAATTCTTTGTCATGGTTTATTGGAATTCTATATACTTTATGTGGGAAGCATCTGTTTTTGAGCGATGGGGAGGTTGGGGGGGTAATAATACTGGATTAGTAAGCTGCTTGTGATGCTATCTAATATTTTTGGTTTGGACAGATTTGGCTAAGCTCTAGAGTACTGATGAGAGTATGGGGATTATAGCTATTAATTCATTCATCAGTTACTCTAAAGAAATTCATTGCTGACTTTCAAAAGCCTCTTTTAAAAACAATTTAAATCTAAAATCTAATTGCAAATGCCACCTCCCTCCCCTACCCCAAGGGTAGGTGGGGTCTGGGAACATGCCCAGAACCTTGTGAAAAGAGATGAGCTGGGGAGGGAATACATAACAGCAGTGAGAGGAGAGCAGCTTCCGGATATGCTGGCATGGGGAGGCTGGTGAAGAGAGAGCTGCTGCAGCAGGCTGTTGGGAGGTATTGATTGCTTTGACTGTGTGTTGTTTTTCCCACCAAAAATAACTGCATATCAGGACAAAGGATACTACTTAAGGACTGGATATAATCTCTTTAGTAAAGCTAGCTTTGCTGACTATTTAAGTCATGTGATACCAACTGGGAAATCCTATCTGGAAGGGCAAATGCTGACCTGTGGAGCACTTCAATAAGGACTTTTTTTAAAGGCAGCTGTGCTGTTGGCATTTAAGAGATTTTAAATTTTAAGTTTTAACGCCAACCAAAAAAGTATTCTTTGGCTTGACTTGCAGGCCAACTAGCTAATCAGGCTCTTTAGTGCCAATGTCTATGTGGCTGTTTTGGAGTTCTCACTTCATTAATGTTAGGGGTAATTTTCCTTTCTTAGATGATTAGCAGGTTTTTCCTTAGCCCAAGTTCCCATACCAGGTTTAAGTTTACAGATTAAGAAAGGTGACTTGGTAATGTTCATACAAAGATGAAAGGGTTTATTTAAAAAAAAAAGGAGGGGTGGAGGTGATAGGGGATATCATTCCCTTATTGCCTTTAGAAATTGTCTGAGCTGGACAGACCTTCCAAGGTACAACATGGCTCTCCACTCCTCCCTTTACTTCCCAGATTTACCTAGCATAAATATATCTTTCCAGTTAGATGTTATGTTAAACAGGATTTTAAATGTGTCTTGGCTTTGGTCTCCAGAGTTCCTGATCTTTCGTTTTTGTTAATATTTTATCTACTTATAATTCTATGTTGATTTTGTTATGCAAAGGTTTGAAAACTTGTGATTGTTGCTACTGTGACATAGTCCTGTCTTGTGGTTTACTGCTGCACATTCTGGTCATTCCTGACCTTCATATGGCATCATGCCTGTTCAGTCTTAAACTGGTACATATCCATCTGTCTAAGTCATACTTTCAAACTGGTTCTTGGGAACAGAGACTATCTTGAATGCATGCATGTAAAATGAAGTGGGATGCTTTTAAACTTTTAACCAAATAGAATTATTATTTCTGGTTTAAAGGAGGCTACTCTCATCAGCAATATATAAAGATATCTATATAGATTTTATTTCAGAGATTTGGGGGAATATCTGATTTAGTTGATTTAGCAGCAGGACAAGTTTGTTTTGTTTTTAGGCAAGTAATAAAAGAATATGTGTGTGTGTATGTGTGTACATAGTAAGCATTTTATAATTCACAATTTTCTTTGTACTATCTTAAAAATTTTTAAAGTAAGTGAATAATGTAAATTGAGATTTTAAGAGGAATAGTTAAATTGGTTTTTAAGGTTAACTGAACTATTATTCATCAAAAGAATTGTGACCCTCAGGATAGCAAAGTGTTAAAGAAGATGTCTATAAGGAAAAAAGGAGATTGCTGACAACTGATATTTCATGGGACACTTGGACAAAAGGAAAATTGATTTAATTGAATATTAAAGTTTGAAAATAAGTAAAAAAGGAAAAATATTCTTATTCAGATTAAAAGACAATTTGTAAAAGTTGTCATGGGGTTTGAAGCAGAAAAGCTTTCAAGTTATCTGGTCAGAGACAAGATAGTGACCATAATTGGTTTTCTTCCCTGGCTTCTGGTGGTAAAGTTGTCTTTCTTCATGGAGACCATTTATTTCAATAGGAGCCAAAGTGTTTGTTGGCTTAATTAATAAACAACTGGGTAACATTTCACGGTACTGCCTCCTTAGTACAAGTAGCAGAGATAGTACAGAGAAATTTTTTGAAAGCAACTTGGGACATTTCCTCTGTGATTTTCAACTTTTTCTCTTTATCCTATAGCAAATTCAATTTGCTGATGACATGCAGGAGTTCACCAAGTTCCCAACCAAGACTGGCCGAAGGTCCTTATCTCGTTCCATCTCACAATCCTCTACAGACAGCTACAGTTCAGGTAGGTATGAAGTTCACTTACATGCTAATTCCAGGTGCCCATTCCCAATTCCCTATTTATTCGCCATAGATTTTATTTTGCCCATCTTGAATATGAAAATATAAAGCAATAACATTATTATCGCTGTATTTCATTGTTCTGGTGATTAGAAGTTGTTGGAGGGGGGAACATTCTCAGTCAAGCTCATGAGGAAATGCCTTTCCTCAGTTCAGCTGGGTTGAGGCAGGTTCCCACATTAACTCAGCCACATTCCAGAGGGAGTTAATGGGAGTGTCTAACAGAACAGGCTTTGAAACAGAAGTGCATGTTCGGTCCAAAGTAATTTTTTTTAATAAATTAGACTCTGACCTTCCCCATTCCAGCCCTAAGCTTCATGAATGGGAGGAATAGGTACTAATTTGAACATTTGAACTCCTTTAATTATTTTTTTTTTAAATGAATCAAAAGAACACATTAAATGCTTAATAAATGTGTGTTGATTGACTGCATCTAAAAATCACCAATGTTATCTCATATGACTTTTGATCATCTCTAGTTGTTAGAAAGTTTTTCTCCACAAAGAGCCAACATTTTCCTTTCCACAACTTCTATTTATTGTTCCTTCTTCTATCCTTTGAGTTTGGTTTAAGAATAAAGATATTCCTCTTATTCATGATAGTTCCTCAAATACCTAAAGATAGTTGTCAGTTCCCTCTGAGGCTTCTTCAGGATAAACATTCATCACTCCATTAACCAATCTTTGTTTGACATGATTTTAAGGTACTTCTTAATTCAGATTGCCTTCTTTATATGCTTTTAATAGCAATTTCAATTCTATATTATAGTTTTCTTGGTGTTTTATCTTACTTATAAACCATAAGCTCAATGATGGGAGAGACATGTCCTAGCCAATCCATCTTCACTAGTTAGTTTCTGGTACACTAGGTGTTTGTAGGCTGGATGAATTAACTGGTGGAATGAGTAATCCAAGTTGATGTGAGCTGGGTAGAGTACAATAAATTCTCAGTTTCCTTTATTCTGGACACTTGGTCTTTTGGACTGCCATAATTCATTATTGACTCCAGAGCTTGGGGTTTTCCAAAATGTTTAGATCTTCTGCCTTTTACTTTGTGCAGTTGATTTTTTGAACTTGTGGGGTAGGACTTGACATTTATTTCTTTTAATTTTCACCTTATTAAATTCAGCCTATTATTCCAGCCCATGGAGATCTTGGGATGGCATCTTGTCTTGTTAACTATTTCTCTCAGCTATTTGTCTTCTACAACCATGATATCTTTGTCTTCCTTAAAGATACTGATAAAAATAGAACAGGGTTAGGAGTAAAGCCCTAAGAGCATTCTGCTTGTCATTCCTCCAGATCAACATGGACTTATTAATCCCCAGTCTTTGTGTGATTAACTAACCAATTTAGAACTCTTCTCTTAACTGTATTATTCTGCTTATGGCTCCCTAGTTTGTCCATAAAAATATCATGAAGGGACTTTGTCAAATGCCTTGTTGAAATCAAGACATACTGTGTCTGTGACATTTCCCTCATCTATCAGTCTGGAAGGAAGGAAGAAGTTAATATTCTGTGACTTGTTTTTTAATTTAATTCAACAACAAATCGGTTATCCAAAAGAAATGCAAAGTAATGGTTGGGGACATAGGGAATCAGGGGCATCAGTAATTGGAAGAATGATAAAAAACCTCTTGTAAAGAGAACTCAAGCTGAATTTTATGGGGAGCTAGAGAATCTGAACACAGTTGTTGAGGTAGAGAGAATAGTCAGGGTAAAGGGCTTAGTCTGTCCAGTAACTCCGGGTAAGAAGATGGCAGATTGTAACATAGACTGTCACATAAAGGATGTGGGATAGGAAATGGAGGGAGGGATTCGAGTGACAAGTCAGTCTAGAAAGAGTTTAGAGCCAAATTATGAAGGATTTAAAATGACAAAAGAGGAGTTTTTATTTTATCCTGGAGGCAACAAGAAGCCCCTGAGGCTGCTTCTTCCTCTTCCTCTTTTAATTGGGGTTAAGTGACTTGCCCAGGGTCACATAACTAGGAAGTGTTAAGTGTCTAAGGCTAGGTTTGAACTCAGATCCTTCTGACTTAAGGGCTGGTGCTCTATCCACTGCCCCACTTAGCCTACCCCACACTGAGGCTTCTTAAGTAAGGAAGTGACATGGTAGATTTGTACTTTAATGTTCTTGGCTTGGCAGATGTATGAAAGATTAAAGGGAAGAAAGAGATTTGGTGCAAGGAAACTAAATTAGGATGGTATTTCAATATTTATGGGTAGAGGTAGTGGTGAAGAGAGGTAGCTTTGTGAGAGGAGAGAAAATGGAAGCAAGAGATATTAAGTAAATATAATTGATATTTTCCAGTTGGCTATGTGGGGGATTGGAGAAGGGAGGGTGAATGGTCAAGAATGACTCTTAAGTTGTGAAACTGAGTGTCTGGAAGGTTTTGAATATTTTAGACAGAAACAGAAAGTTAAGAGGGAGATAGGTTTAAGGATATTCTGAGTTTCAGATGTCCATAAGACATTGAGTTAGGAAGTCTTGAAAAGCAGTTGGGTTTGGAAGTTTAGGGGAGAGATGAAGGCTCTGCTCTGGAAGTCATCTGTACACAGCTAATCATTGAATTCATTATGAGTTGATGGAATAGCCCAAGAAAGTTAGTGAAAGGGAGATCCTAGGCTTAGACCCTGCCTGCCTTAGTTTACACATCTGTAAATCTGGGATAATAATAGCACTTAACTCACTTAACTCACAGGGTTATTGTAACTATTGTAAAGAGCTTAACAAAGCCTGGCACCTAACAAGTAGTATGTAAAATTATTAATGCATATTCACTGTGATCCTCTTTTTCCACTTATTCAGCACCATTGTTAAGCATCCACTTTGTGTATTATTTCTTAAAAAAAAAAAAAAAAAAAAACTTGAATCCCAAACTGAGCTTTATAGTAAGGTCTCAGTCTGCTCTGCCTGGGTAGTTCTGTGGTTGATATGAACATACTGAATTACTGACTGTTCATGCATTCATCTTATTCCTGGAATGCACATCTCTTTTTTAAATCCTCTTGGAAATCAACTCAGCCACTGCCTACTTTGCAAAAACCCTCTTTAATCTCTTCCTACTCAAATTTTTCTAGAGTACTTAATGTTTGAAGCATTTTTGTCCCTATCCCATCCTGTCTGTTTTAATATTAGATTATAAATTCCTCAAGGTCAGAGAATCATTCTTTACCTTTTTATCTTAACTATTGCTCTGTGCCTTGTTCCTAACAGGTGTTTCATGAATATTCTATGAATTTAATCCAAGGGCTGTTTCAGAGACGAAGGCTTCCATGACCAAGGGCATCTGGAGATACAGAAACAGAAACAGATAACATTAGGGAAATTTAGCTGATTCTGAGAAAGAACTTGGCTTGGTGGTAGAAGATGAAGTGCTGAAGAGAAGAGAAGATAATGGAGAAGGGCTTGTTTGATCTTCTGTACAATGGGTAGTTTACTGTTAGAGAGTTAAAAACCTCAGCGGAGGGTACATGGTCATATTGGTAAATTGGATGTGCAAGATTACTGGCCTTCAGATGAGACTGGAGGGACTTTGGGCTAGACACAGATCGTTGTAGGCAGTACTAAGTCAAGTGAGAGAGGACTAGGTATAGAGGGAATATTAAGGGGAATGTTCTGAGATTCAGAGAGGAGAGAGGTGCTTATGGCTTTCCCTGTATCTGAAAAGAGACACCTTCTTTGGCTTAACCTTACAAATTTCCCTGTAAACAAATGTATTTTACTTTCCCCCCACACTGTTAATAGAACCTCAACTACATGTCTCCTGTGTCATTTTTTTCCATTATTGTATCTTTTGAACCCAACCTTCATAATCTCTTAAGATTTCCTTGCCTCCATGCAGAGTTTTGCCTTTAATAGTACTGAATATTTTCCTGTGATTCTGCCAGACTTGTGTATGCTTAGAAATGGCAATGAGTATTATGTTACTTTGAGATCTTTGGAGATGTTGGAGTAAAGACACTGCAGTGGCCTGATGGTGTCAGCTCTGAAACATCAAGGTTGGTGAGCCGGCAGCCAAATGAGAAGAGACACTTGTTTCAACACACCCCTCCACTGCTAGTTCTGTAGGTAGCCGGCTTTTATTGAGTTTGGAGCCATTGATGTCATTTCTTTCCTAGCTGCATCCTATACAGACAGCTCCGATGATGAGGTTTCCCCACGAGAGAAGCAACAAACCAACTCCAAGGGCAGCAGCAATTTTTGTGTGAAGAATATCAAACAAGCAGAATTTGGGCGTCGGGAGATTGAGATTGCTGAACAAGGTAAAGGAAGGAAGAAGGGAAGGGAACCTGCTGGGTTTGGGGCTTAGAATTAACCACTTCCTGCCCTACGAGTCTCTGAGCCAGTTAGTGGCTGGAAGCTAACCTGAAGATCTGGGGGAGCAATAGAGCACGCTCAGAAGCTAGAGCCACCCTTGAGTTTAGGTGGAGCCTCCTACTTTTTTTCTCTGTCTTTTCCCCCTCCCCTCACCCCCCTTAGCATATAGAATGTACATTTGAATACATTTTTCTTCCTGGCTGCACCACTATTAGTGATCTGACCCCACTACTAGCAGCTCGGTAAAGAAAGAGCCTACTTAACCACATTGTGACTAGTTTTACAGGTCCCACAGAGGTAAAATAGTCAATGAAACTTTTCTAGAGAAAGTTTTCTAGAAGAGTCCATCCTCAGTTACGTGAGAGAAGGCTTTAAGTTAGGGTGTGATTGGCTGAAGCATCTTTGGTAGCTGCAGCACCCTCTCCTGGAACAGCTGTAAGTGGCCCAAGTCTAATCAGTCAAACCCTCTTTTTCAGGTTAGCCCACTGAGGAAGTCTTGAGTTATCCTTGTATCAATTTCACATTTCAGGCATATTCTATACAGGGAGGGAGTCGGGGAACCAAAGAGACCTCCACGATGGGGTGAGACAGAGCGTGGAAAGGCAGAAGCAAGTCGCTTCAGCTGAGGGTGAAGTCTCCCTTCTTGGTCTGATTTGTATATATCATTAGCCAAACTCATCATTTTCCCCCAAATGAGCAACCAGAATATTTCTAGTTTTACCAGTTTTGAAAATCTGCTACTTTTGTTTGTCATCTAGCTGGGAGCCACTCTGTGCTACCTAGTGCTTGAAGGAGTGCAGGAGATCAATTTCCAGGTGCTTCTGTGATAACTTGCTCACTCTAGCTCTGCAAGCCTCATCACATGTAGTCTGTAATCATTGTGGGAATGTGCTTGGTGCTTCTCTGCCTTCTGCTACCTGGCCTCAACTGGACTTTCCATAAATGAGTCTTCAGTGTGTGAACTTGACAGCCTCAGAGTGCATTTTGGCAGGATTGGTGAGAATACTAGTGCAGTCCTAGCTCAAATCTCTGTTCTTTCACAGACATGTCTGCTCTGATTTCACTCAGGAAACGTGCTCAGGGGGAGAAGCCCTTGGCTGGTGCTAAAATAGTGGGCTGTACACACATTACAGCCCAGACTGCAGTAAGTAAATCTTTTAAGGGACATGCCAAGATCCTCATAATAGAGAAAAGAATGTGCTGTGGCTAACATTTAGCTCAGAATCTTCCATCTCTATCCTTAACTAACCCTCAAACTTTCATGTTACTGAAGGATTAGATATTCTATAGGTACAAAACCTTTGTTTACATAAGTATAACTCATGTATAACCTGAAGAGCTGAATTTATAAAGCAAAGCTGCTCAAGGATTTTCCATATTATTTCTTTAAAATTAAGGAAGGTCCCTTGGTGCATTTTTAAAATAGTCCTTGATTTATGCCCATTGGGAATATATCTTTTGTAAAAGTGAGGTATATTTCTATAGCAATTGTATGAGAGCTTGTGGGTGGCCTTCTTGATATCTCTTGGCATGCCATTCTTTGTATTTGTCCCCCATTTCTCACTGTATTTTCTTGCCTATATGCACAGGTGTTGATTGAGACACTCTGTGCCCTAGGGGCTCAGTGCCGCTGGTCTGCCTGCAACATCTACTCTACTCAGAATGAGGTTGCAGCTGCATTGGCAGAAGCTGGTAAGTTGGTCCTATTTTGTACCATCTTTGCCCCTTAGAAAAATATCTAAGCTTAATTTCTTGCAACTCTAGTACAAAAGAAAAGGAACAGAATTGCCTTATGGTTTACTTATGGAAGGATTTTGATAATGTTTGAAAGAGGGAAATTTTAGTCTCTTGTTCTTCCCTGGTATATTCCTATTAAACCCAAGAGTTGTACCTATTTGAAGGGACACCATCATTTTATGCAGACTGCTGATTCAGGCATTCATTGCTTTAGCAGGTTCCTTATTTGGAGAAAGTTTTGCCTTTATTTCATTCTTGAGGTGCATAGATCTTAAAGTGCCTAAAATGTCTCGATTCTTTCCCCAAAGTCATTGCCAGAACTCACAATGGTAGTTTTCTAGTCCCTTTAAATTGTTTCTTTAGGGCTCTTCCTTTTCCATGGGTTTCCAGAGCTATTTCTAAGAGGACACTTAATTAAAAAGAAGAACTAATTGTGTTGACTTTTTCCTAGGTGTTGCGGTATTTGCATGGAAGGGGGAATCAGAAGATGACTTCTGGTGGTGCATTGACCGCTGTGTGAACATGGATGGTTGGCAAGCCAACATGGTAAAAAGCAAACAAAAGTGTTCCCTTTCTGACCTCTAGAAAAGCTATTATTGTATTTCTCCTTTCCTCTTTCCTCAAAACATAGTGGCTCCCATTACTGAATGTGTGATAGATATTTTGTCATGTTCATTTGCCACTTGTCAAGGAAGGATCTGAGAGTTAGATATAAAATTAGAGGAAGAAGCTACATGCTTCTGGCTCAGTAATAGCAGATGGCAAATGAGAGGAAATTACTCAAAGATATTTTTTGGAGCACAGATCTATCTTTTCTTTCTGCTTCAGAAGCACTTTTGTTCCTTTAAAGAGCTCTGTGTGCCTTGGGTCTTAGAGAAAAATAGGTTATGCAATAGGTTGTTCAATTTGGAACTAAGACCCTTAGAGGAACTAAGAGCCTAGGAACCTTTGGTTGTGGTCCCTTTCATGTCAACAAAGCCAAATCTCTCTTCCCTCTGTGAGCCTCTTTGCACCTACTCCTGAGAGGCCACTGTAGAACTCACTGTTGGTTCAGAAAGTGGGTCTAAAGTTCCCCTGGCATTAGCAGCCTGAATCCCCATAGAAGTCTTCTGGCTGTTCTGTAGATCCTGGATGATGGGGGAGACTTAACTCACTGGGTTTATAAGAAGTACCCAAACGTGTTTAAGAAGATCCGAGGCATTGTGGAGGAGAGCGTGACTGGTGTGCACAGGTAACAGCTCTGGGGAAGTTGCCCCTCTTGCCTTTGCCTCAGCAGGTTCCTATGTCATTTCTGCTGGGCTGAACATTATGCCCATAGCAGCTTGAAAACATTTTCATTAGCCAAAGGCTGACTCCTGAGTTTTCATTTTTGAAAGATGGGGGGCCCTAAAAGAAGGTTGCTTCTAATTATGATCCTTTTCTTTTTTTCACCCTTTGAATCAGGTAAGTCTAGGGAAATGCACTTTTATAGAGAAGTAATTTTTTTAGAGAAGTAATTTTTCCAAGCCTTTTTCCAAAAGTTATGAGTGAGGGAAGGAAAGGAATAGGCTTTTGTTTACTGAAATCCTTGGGAAGTAGGGGTGAGAAGGGCAGGGTTGGGCTTGGAACAGAATTAATGCATTTGTTCCCAAATTTCATTTACATTCAGTTAATTTGTGTTTGTGGTTTCTCCTCCTCTTAGGCTATACCAGCTCTCCAAAGCTGGAAAGCTCTGTGTCCCCGCCATGAATGTCAATGACTCTGTTACCAAACAGAAGTTTGATAACCTATACTGCTGCCGAGAGTCCATTTTGGATGGGTGAGTAGACACTACTGGTATCAAACCTATGAGGAAGGGGAGGAGAGAGAGCTTGAAGTTGTTGTAGAAAAAGCCATGAGTTTGAGGCCAGAGGATCAGGCCCAGGTCTGATAAAGCCTTATGCTGCCACCTGCTTTGGGACCCACAAAAAAGTCATTTTACCTAACTTGACCTCAGTTTCCACATCTGTAAACTGAAAAGATTGGGCTAGATAGTGTCAAGTCCCTTTTTCAGCTCACAATCTTGTAATACTGTTACTTGGTACCCTAACTGACTAAAGAATAGCCACTCTTTACTTTGGGCATGTGCGTGTGTCCTCTAATTGAGGCACCCTGGGCCTTCCCTCATGTGAAAGCTGTACACTGGGATTGCATTTGAATTAGCAGTATTTGGATGGAACCTTCATCTTTTTTTCACAGTCTCAAGAGGACCACAGATGTGATGTTTGGAGGGAAGCAAGTGGTGGTGTGTGGGTATGGTGAGGTAAATAGCTGGGCTTTGGCAGCCTTTTTTGAGCTCCTCTTCCCCCAATTCTATCTGCTGGCTATCTCTTGTGCCTTAACAGTAACTTGTCTTAAAGA
The DNA here is from genome assembly GCF_048593235.1 of Sminthopsis crassicaudata. Classification (NCBI taxonomy): domain Eukaryota; kingdom Metazoa; phylum Chordata; class Mammalia; order Dasyuromorphia; family Dasyuridae; genus Sminthopsis; species Sminthopsis crassicaudata. The sequence continues at coordinate 428,098,723 of NC_133620.1, forward strand.
AATTTATGCAAAAAGAGGGATCTCCCTGGGATTACTGCTGATTGGGCTTTGCATATGCTTTTAGATAAGTTTCCTCATTCTAGCAGCAAAGAGCTTTTTTTACCCCAAGCTGTAGATAGGCTTGCAAAATCCGTATACCTCTCTTAGATTATGGGCAGGGTGGGGAAAGGAATGGAAAGTCTGGATCCTGTTCTTTGGTGATAGTAGTTTTTTATTAGTTTTGATTCAGATAGATCCATTTAAGTTCTGAATTCAGGGTGACACAGATTGTGAGTTGTCTCAAATGGAACAAATCACTGTTGTGGGGTTTTTCTTTGTAAGCCTGTGCTTTGCCTGAAGTATAATTTTACAAACTAGTCTTTTTAAAAAGCAAAATTGGAAAAGTAAGGATGAGCTGCTTAGTAGCTGTTTGCTGTGTGCAGCACCAGGCAGATTTTTCTGGAAATTCTAAACTCTTTGGGGAGGACAATAACCATCATTAAGATTTTGACTAAGCAAAAGGGCTTATCTCTCTTAAGAATTGTGTTCTTTGATAGAGAAAATCATATTCATTCAGTCAGGAATCTGTCCCTATCACTTTCCAGTGGTCTTCATGATATGCAATGGATTTATTTAAAAAAAAAAAAAAAAAAAAAAAAGTAGGGAATCAATTTATTGAGTCATAATCTCTGTGGTAAGGCCATGCAGATTTTTGTGGAGTAATAGATAAAAGAGATTGCTGTTGCCTGACCTTGGCTTAGTTCACCTATCCCTCCCTATCTCCCCGAAGTTTCCTTGTTTGTTTTCAACATTCTGCTTCAGATGTAAATTACTGGCTTAGCATGGAATGTGCATTGTACTCTGTATTCACTTCTGCTCTGCCTCTATCCTCTAGATTAAATTCAATTGAAGGCCTTCAAAAAGGCTGAGTCTCATTCATCAAGAAGCTAATCTTTTCTGAACCCTTCAGTTTCTTTCTCTTGCTTTGCAGGTGGGAAAGGGATGTTGTGCTGCTTTGAAGGCACTTGGAGCAATAGTCTATATCACAGAGATTGACCCTATCTGTGCTCTTCAGGCCTGGTAAGGAACAGTGATCATGTTACCAGATTTAGTAGTAGATCCCCTATATGAGTGTTTATCTTCCTACTCCTCTGGCCTTGTAATTTGATATGTCATTTATACTGAAGGGGGAGCCCAGAGGGAATATAGGACTTAGTTTAGTAATCTTTGGCTAGTCTAATAAATAAAACTTTTGAGGCAGCCTCACTGTCATAGTCTACGGATAAACTATCCTTTGATTCTAAAGTCTTTGGTTTTTCTGTTGCTCAAATTATAGTTTTGGGTAATTTCAGGACATAACATAGCATAGTCTTTTATGTGTGATCACTATGAAAATAATACTAAACTTGACTCTAGATATTGCTTCTATGACAATGCCTGCTTGCTTGCTCATTAGTTTCTTTCTTCTTCCAGTATGGATGGATTCCGGGTGGTAAAGTTAAATGAAGTCATTCGACAAGTGGATGTGGTGATCACTTGTACAGGTAGATGTAGAAATGGGTTTGGATAAGAGGGCTTAAATATATATAACACAGATTCTTTAAATTGTGGTCCAGGGACCCTGGGAGTCCCCAAAACCCTTTCGGGGGGCACTTGAAAAAAACCTATTTTCATAATTATGCTAAGACATTTTAATTTTTAATATAGTAATATTATTAGATAAATCCATATTAAATTAAGTGTAAAAAAGTCCTGGGACCAGAAAGTTTGAGAACTATTGACCTAGAAGAACAAGCAAAGTCTGAAACACTGGCATTTGAAGCTTGTTACAAGGCAAATGAAGTCTGTGCTACTTTTTTTTTTTTTTTTTTTTTTTTCTCCCCATAAATGTCAGAAAACTTCTCCATGCCATAGCTAATGCTAAACCATTTAGCTTTTGTTGTTTGGCATACCTCAATCCTGATCACCCTTTTCTTCTCTTCAGGAAATAAAAATGTAGTAACCCGGGAACACTTGGACAGAATGAAGAACAGCTGCATTGTGTGCAACATGGGCCACTCCAATACTGAAATTGATGTCGTAAGACTCCTCTTTCATTTGATTGTGAATGACCACTGTCTTATTAGACATTTGTTTCTATTCTCTTTTTTTATTTTGCAGTTACAGTTCAGTTTTTTCTCTCCCTTTCAGACAAGCCTCCGGACACCAGAATTGACATGGGAGCGAGTTCGCTCTCAAGTGGACCATGTCATATGGCCAGATGGCAAACGTGTTGTCCTCTTGGCAGAGGTATACTTCCAGAAGGGATTTGGCTTTGATGTGGGATAGAGATCTGTGTATGGCAAGAAGGTAGAGAGAAAGGAATGGAACTTTAAATGGTTATCTATAGTTGAGTTTTATATTCTAGAGAAAACTGTTAACTAATTCTTATTCTTTAGTCCCTTGGACCCAGACTTATTTACTAAGGGAGCACCAGATATTAGGGATAGAATGTGGTTGAAAAAGGGGGGATAAAGGACCTAGAACTTACTTTTACTTTTTTTTTTACCCACAACACTTTGCTTTTCTTCATACAGAACCTAGAAAGGCTCTGAATCCTATACAATAGTAGACTGGCTCCTATGTCACTTGAATTTATAACTAAGAGTAGCAACAGAACTGATCCCCACCATTGTCCTCTACTTCTTGATGCATTTTTTTTTTTTTTTTCAGGGTCGCCTACTTAACTTGAGCTGTTCAACAGTTCCCACTTTTGTTCTTTCCATCACCGCTACAACCCAGGTATGTGACTGGAGACCTTGGCTCCTCCTAATACTGGAATTAATGGAAGACAGAGTTCTTAACAACCAGAGGGGAATTCATACTCCTCTTTGAACAGCTGGCCATCAGCTATCTTTACTACATGTCTGTTCTGGAGTTTTCAAGTCATCACTAAATAAGGAATAATCTAAAATGCTCTCCTAAAGGAGAAAGGAAAACTCAACAAGGCAAAAGTAGTGGTTGGTGGCTATTTGAAAGCACATAGGTTGTGCAAAAAACTGGGTTTTGTTTTCATCTTTTCCCATTTTATCCACTACAGGCCTTGGCTCTAATAGAACTTTACAATGCCCCTGAAGGACGCTACAAACAGGATGTATACTTGCTGCCCAAGAAGATGGGTGAGGACAAAACCACAGGGATTTGTCTGAATTGTCCAGCCATGTGCATCATTACATAATATTCCCAATTCTGATTTTGGCAGCATTCTGGACCTGGAGTCAGGAGACTTGAGTTCATGGCCCAATTCTAGCACTTTATAACAATGTTTAATTAAGTAAATCCCTTAATTACTCTGGGTCCTTTTTTTGGCAAAATGTGGAGGTCAGGAAGATACCAGGATTACCTGCCTAGGATAATGTGAAGAAAATAAAACTATAAACTATGAAACTTTTTGAGATTATTAATACTTTTATAAACTTTATCCTTTGAGGTCACTGTACAAGGTATACAAATTAACTTTTGTTTCCTTTCTTGAGAGGGATATTGATCAAGAGGATGCTGCAGATATAGTTTACCTAAATTTTAGCAAAACATTTGACAAGTTTCTTAAGTTATTCTCTTAGAAAGATGGAAAGAAATGGATTCAATTAGTAGTACTGTTAGATTCAAAACTGATTGAGCGGTAATTAAACCAAAAAGTAATCAGTAATAGTTTGTTATTAGGACAAAAGACATCACTTTGGAGAAGAAAACAGGCAGTTTTTAATGGATGCCCCAGGGATCAGCTTTGGAGAGTCCTAAAATATTTAACAGTTTTGTTGGTAACTCAGGTAAAGGCATAAGTGACATGCTTATCCAATAGACATGACAAAATTAATAGAAATAGTTGTTAGCACATTATTTGTCAGTCAAGATCCAAAACAATCTTGGCAGGCTAGAACAATAGGCTCAAACTAGTAAGATGGAATTTAATAGGGATACATGTAAAATCTTATATTAGATTTTTTAAAAATCTGCTTTACAAGTACAGATTGAGAAAATATGGCTAGATAATATATAATAAAACATTCATCTGAAAAGATGGGTGTTTAAGTGGATTCCAAGTTTCATTAACCTAGCAATTTAGTCAACATTCCCCATGACTATTTTAACTAAGGACCAAATGACCATTTTACACTGTTGTTAGTAGTAGTACCTATCAGTTGCTTTCTCAGAGCCTGCCAATGGGAAGGAGTTCAGAGCAGTGGAAGGTGAGGCTGTAACTCAGGGTCCTCACATGGAGCAACCAAGCTGTTTAGCTTCCTTCTTTGCTTTTCCTAGATGAATATGTGGCCAGTTTGCACCTGCCTTCATTCGATGCCCATCTGACAGAGCTGACAGATGACCAAGCAAAATATCTGGGACTCAACAAAAATGGGCCATTCAAGCCCAATTATTACAGGTAACCTTAGGAGAGGAAAGGGTAGAATGGGGAGGTGAAGTTAGCTCTTCTCTAAATCTAGCCCATTGAAAAGGTAGGCCATTTTAACTGAAGGCCAGATAATGGGCCTGGTTGGCAAGAGTATAAGAACTCTGCTTCTGAAGTAGGCAGCAAGTAAAATAGGCAAATAGGGTCCTTGATTATATTATTAGAAATAGGTATTTGTAAAAAAGAAAAATGCTGAAGGAGTTTTTCCTTATTAGGAAATGAGCTATTAAAAGAAGTGGGAAATGTATTGAAGTCAGCTTCTTGAATTTTCTCAAAAAGAACTGACCAATTAATCTCCTTTTATTACAGATACTGATGGACCATATTGCAGAGGACCAGTCCACACAGAACCACATAACTTTTAAAAAAATATTTTTTAAAATAACTTTTATTTTCATTTTACTCCTTTCTTAAGTTTCTTTTCGCTGTGGTTTAATACTCTTTTTCTCATGTCTTTGTCTGTCTAAGCTCGCTAAACCGCACAGGGATTTGTTTCCTAGCTTTACAGATGAAACTGAGGGTCAGGCTTTCTTACCCTAGTCACTACAGGAGAAATTCATGTTCCTAGCTAGGAGGGGTGATACTTTCCTATAGTTACCTTTACCTATCCTGGGGCACCTTAGTCTTAATGGGGTACCTTAATCACAGAAAACACTAAGGTACTCTTTTCTATGTGGAACAATCTGCAATGTCTAAATTGCCTTAAAAGAGCCCATTTCTAAGCTGCTGAATCAGGGCTTCCTCATGACTGTTGGAGGAGCAAAGGCAGCACCTCCCAGCTGGGTAGGGGAGAGTAGGCTGTGCATGTTTGTTGATTTCCCTTAAAAGGCACAGGCCCTGTTTCACTGATTCAGAGGAGGGCTGGCAAGTGGATGCCTGTTCAAAGCCCAGCTGCCCACCCGGACCGAGCACATCCTCCTCCACTTCCAGGGCGTCTTCTGCATTCTTCTCTAGTTTTTTAGCCAGGCTACACCTGATTCAACTGAAATTTCTCTTTCAACACCGGTTTCTGTTCAAACTTTTTTTTTTTTTTTTTTTTTTTTTTTTTTTAAAAGGAAAATTTTTAGAGTTTTAGCATTGTGGAACTGCTTGGCACTTGGTTGGTGCCAGTCCTTCTTTCTCCTTTAGATACCTGATAAGGGAGGGTGCAGAGCCATGTCAAATCAGTTGCTGGGCTCAGATTCCATGGGAGGCCTTTTGTTTCTAGCCCATACCTTCATAGTGTCAGTAAATTGGGGCCATAGCTGCTTGTTCCATCAGCTCATTGTATTGCTTGTGCAGAAGGCAAATTTACTAAACAATCACTCAGAATAAAGCACTGAATTGCTTTTTGAGGCTATGTCCCTAAAAAGCATCAATTTTGGTCAGCTGCACACCTATCCCTGAACATCAATCTGGGGATAGCTGGAGCTAGGGTAGAGAGTGACTTGTCTGTAGCTTCAGGCTATGTTGAGATTAGTGTGACATTTCACTCTGGTGTTACTTTTTGATTGCATCCAGCAAGAGGAAATTAAGGTCTGTGCATTCAAATTACCTTCAAGGCCAGAAATATGGTTTAGTAGGTTCTGACTCATACTCATTCAACACCCACAGAGCCATTTCCTGAACTTCCAGAGAAATACATCCTTAAACCACACACCCAGCTTGCCAGTGTCTCTGCATGGTAAACTGAGCTTTGGGCTCGGTGGCTTTTAAGTACATACTTGTTCAAAATCCTAATCACCCTCAACTAGCTTTGAACAATGGTACTATTGAGCTGGTTCATGAGTTGGTATTGGGAATTCAGGTCTTTGATTTTTCTACTGCTGCTGACCGGAGAGACAGAAATTATAACCAGGAACACAAGAAAAGAAAGCTTCCTACCCATTTCTTCCCATCAGGAAACAGTGCCTCATGCCAAAATATTTCTCCTTTTCCTTTCCTCTTCCTTTTTACCATATTTGATCCTTTATCAGTGTGACCGTGCTTTTTTCTCCATAGATGATGCTATTGGAGCCCCATTTTCCTAAGGCAGACCCAGTTTGTATCTCTTCTTCCAAAGAGAACAGATCACCACCCTCATTAGGAGGTATTTTGACCATCAATGTCCCCACTGACTTTCCCTGTTCAAGGGAAATAGCCCAGGTTCATGCTACCCTCTGGCCTACTTCCCTGCTCCCATATCTATTATTATGTCAATAGGAATATTAGATAAGGGCTCCATCTCTGTTCAAGCCATGTGACAAAGGACATTATGGAATGAGGTGTGTTAGATCAGAGGGAGCAAATGGAGAGCAACCTGGGTGGAATAGGTTTATTTTGTATATGAATGATTTTTAATGAATGCAATATTAATCCTTGCAGATAAGCAATAATCATTAAAGTCGATTAGAAAATTCCTGGTAATCTGCCTCATTCTTGGTGGGAATACAAAGGTTCTTTATGTTGCCTGAAGAGTCATTTGTCAAAGCTACATTCACCAAATATATTACTCACCCTGCTATGTCCTTAGTGCTATAAAAGAATTGAAGCTGAATAAGATATAACCTCCATTCTCAAGGAGATAAAGAAGTAGGGAAAATAAAACGTAATGATAGCTTTGAAATAAGGCATGTTTTGAATGTTTTAGTAGGAATACAAAGAAAGAGGGAGCAGGTAAAGCCCTTGGGAATTGCGGAAATGTTCATCGCTGGCACCAACAGCAGCAGGATCAGTCTCATCAGCACAGAGGCTGGAGTTAATGTCCAATATTCTTGTTTTGTCCTCCTGACCACTGGCAAGGAACCACATGAGGCCTGCATTGCCCATTTTGGAGGCTTCTAGAGTTTATGGCTTGCCCAAAATCACTTCTCTATTAAGTGGTAAGGCTGAGACGACGGCCTAGGACTCTGCTTCGGACAGTGGTTCTTAAAATTTTTGGTTTCAGAACTCCTTTGTACTGTTTTTTAAAAAAACCTTATTGAATACTCCAAAGTGCTTTTGTACAAATGGGTCATATCTATGAATAATTACCATGCTATAAATTAAAATGATAAAAATATGTGTATTTTAAAATAATAGCAGGTCTATTACATGTTAATATAAAGTATGTATTTTGTGAAAATAATTCCAAAACCAAGAAATTTAGTAAGAAGAGTACCATTGTTTTATATATTTTTACAGATCTCTTTAGAAAAAAGTTAATCTGTTTCTGCAATGTCTGCTGTGATACATTGTTTTAATTAAAGTCTAAGAAGATCCAAATTCACACAAGATAGGTGATTGGAAAAGAGAGAAGTCTTTTGATAGACGAATGGCATCTTATTATTATTATGAAAAATATGTTGACCTTGATAGTCTCAAGGATTACCTGGATTCGAGAGATTACACTTTGAAAATCATTGGCCTAGATAGAATATTAAGATTGTATTAGAAAATGGTGGGAAGTAAGGCTGTAAAGTAATGTTGGGTTCAGATTGTGAAGGCGCTTGAACCCGTGATTGGGGCAGTAGGGAACTATTGAAGCGTTTTGAGCATGGAAGTGCCACAGTTATAGTGGTCAGTATGTGTGGTGGTGGCTTGGAAAGGTCAGAGTCTGGAGGCAAGGCGACCCAGAAAAATCAGTTTAAATTTGAGGCTAAGAATGAGATGGGGAATCACTGTCTCCACCTTCAAAAATGTTCCTGACAACTTTTTCCAGTTTGGCATTTAGTGCTGGTGGCTTTTAAATGAGACTGTTGGGAAACTTGTTCTTTGGGACTTTTTGTATCTAAACACTACAGAGGAGGAAGGTATGCATATGGGAGTGGTAGCTAAGGGAGAGCTTGTTGGTCTGGAGAATCACAGGTTTAAAGTGGAGCCAAAGGGCAGTTGGTTTAAGTGACATTTCCTGAATCAGGGCTAGAGCTGATTTTAAAATGGATCCCAGAGTGAGAGGTGAAAAACAGAAGTTATAGAGAAGGGGTATGATAAGGTGGGAAGGGGGAGTGAATGAGTAAGGATGGTGTTGCTTCAGGTCTGTGTTCTAGTCAATTCTGATTGCTCCCTATTCTGTAAACTCCGTTATCTGTTTGGCCTTTAAAGCCCTTCACAATTTGACCTCTCCAGTCTCTTTACACATTGTATGATCCTGCAGCAGCAACCTTGTTCCCATTACGGTATGACCCTTGTCTCCCAGCTAATTTCTTTTCACTGATTTTTCCTGCTTTCTGGGCTGCTCTCCCTTAACAGCTGCCTCTTGGATTCCTAGGAGGTCCCTTCCTATCCATCCCTCCCTCCTTCCCTGTTAATGCCTTCCCTCTGACTGCTCCTGTTTTGTACATACGAAGTCATTTGCATGTTGTCCCTGTTAGTGGGTGACCTCTCTATAGCAAGGGCCTTTTCCCTCAAGGCCTTGCCCCTGGCACGGAGGAAGCACTTGAATGTACCGACTCACAGGCAATTCCAGAGCTTACTGGTTTGGCTTCTCTGGAGCATGGGTTTGCTCTGGGTTTAAGGGCCCAGGAACTGCAGAACAACATGGAAGATAGAAAGCCTGGGGGCACCTCTGGAGAATAACTAGGGATGGGGACTGGCGCCAGAAACGGCTTGTCCCCTTGCATCCCTGCCCCAGTGGGGACCTTAACAACTTGCTTAGATAAGAGGTCCAGGAACTGGTTCTCTGCTGCTGCCACTAAAGAACACCAGATGGCGCCCTTTCACTCCCCTATGGTTCTATTTCCTGGTCACAGATCCTACTTGTTAACCAAAAACCAGAAAATCCCCCAGATAGCAGTATGTTTTCTAATGTTTTACCTCCTGTTCCAAACCCACTAGATCCATAGACAAGGACATCAGGAGGACTCTAGGTCAAACCTGGCCATTCAATCCCTTAGTGCCATATAACTGATAAATGGTCAGTTACAAGTTTGTTCTTACGGAACTAAGACTGAGAAGATCTGCTCTTCTTAGGCTAGTGAGGAATCAGGGTTACCAGGACTATGGCAGGAATGTGTTGCTTTGCCATCATTCCCAGTTAGCTCTCTCCATCTGTCCTGGGCTTCACAAGGTAAACTCCCTTTCTCCTTCATCTCAAGCCTGTGTCCCTTGCCATCTGGGCAGCAAGGCCAAATCTGTCACCCGCTTAACCAACTTGTGAGAATCAAAGGGAACCATCTTATCCTGTTAAATTTAAATATCAGAAATAATGGCCTCGGATTACATGAGAAGACTTTCAGACTGTTGGCTTATTCATTTTGCTGTGCTTATTTATGGAATATGCCTTCTCTGCTTTGCACAAAGTTTTGCTATCATTGCATTAGTAATATGGTGTGTTGTTCCCCCCCACACACACTCTACAAGGAGGTGATGAACTTTGCTTGGTTTAAGTCCTGCTCTGGCATGATCACTGACTGGCATTGAAAAAGACCATTCAGAAATAATAAGATATAGAGAGCCACCTGCTATATTTGCTCATAGTTAGAATGAGGCAGACTTTCCTTTCAGTAAGCTGCATGTTTTGCTTCCTCTCTCAGGGGTGAGGGGACCTTCTCAAATCACTGGAGGTGATGAACTTTCCTATTACCAAGGCAACTAGCAGCTGCTTTTGGAGCTAGAAGAGATACATACTTGTCCCATTACTATTCCAGGGTTTGGATCTAAAAGGATCTCTAAAGCAACCTAGTGACACAAGAAATATAGTTCATCTTAGATTTAGAGCTGGAGGGTACCTTAGAAAAATCAGTAGAAACCCTTTATTTTATATATACAGAAACTAGGTTGGACTAGGTCCTTTCAGCTCAGACTTAGGAGTCTATTAAGAGAAATCCATCTAAGATACATACTTCTTGAATCACTATCATTCATTTGAAAGAAGCCATGTGATGCCTCAGGCGAAAGTCAGAGGGCCTTCAAATGCTCATGCATTTGCTTGGCTGAGGAGAAAGGTGACAGGTTTTGAAAAGGCTCAGCTCTTCTTAAAGGTTTTGAGAGAATAGATGTGTTGGGTCATTTCCCAGGGAATGGAAGCAGGCCTATTGCAAATAAGTGTATCATCTGTTGAAGCCAGAACAAACATGCCTATTTGCATGTAATTTGCATGTTCATGTTAAAATAGACCCATCCTTGGCCCGGTCTCTTTCCATCTTCCACATAACTGCCAAAGTGATTCTCTAAGGCACAAACAGGATTAAGCATATCATAATTCTTAGGTCTAGGGCTCCCTATGACTTCCAGGATCAAACATTTGAAACCCTTTCCAATTTGGTTCCAATCTCCTACGTATTCTTTTCCAACTCTGGTTCAAGCAGACTGGTCTTGTTTCTCACACACAACACTCCCTTCACTCCCATCCTTCTTTTTCTCACATCCAACTGTCCTTGCCTAGAATATATTCCTTTCTCACCTGTCCCTGAGAATCCCAGGTTTACGTCAAAACTCAAATGGAACCTCCCACATCAAGCCATTTTTGACTCTCCCAGCAGTTGGTGAATGTTTATAGCATTTTTAAGCAAAACACTGTGATAAATACTGGCGATAAAAAAAGTTATGCAGGCCCTTTTGGAATAAAACTTACAACCTATTAGGGGATAAAACACACACAGGAAACTTAAGCCAAGGAGAACAATCCCATGATTCTCAAGGTGCATCAGCAAAGCCTGTTTCCTAAAAATGTCACGGATAGTACCATATCATTTTCGAATGCCGAACCACTGGCCAGGGCTATGGATTTTTTATTTTCAGTGCCTTCCGAAGATAGTATCTGCAGAAACGGCTGTCAGGCTCACCTCTCAGGAGCTGCTGGAGGCATGATTCCCAGGGCTTTTAGGTTCAGGGCCTTACATAGTGTTTTTAAAGCAAGCTGCATAGGGTAGAGATTGGGGTAGGGACTGCGCATGTCGTTTCCTTGGTGTGGGGCACTAAAACTAGGACTCAAACATTAAAAGCGGTTTGCTACGTCACACCGGGGTCAGCAGAAGAAGCCGGAGTCTAAAGGGGGGCTTCTGAAGGTCCCAGAGCTGGACAGAGCCTGGGGGGTCCTTCCCATTCTGCGGAAGAGGAAAGGGACTAAGCACTTTTCTACCCAGGCGCCGGGCTGCCTCCACCGCGGGGACACTTAATAAACACTGGTTGGCATCCCGACTGCCATGGCGCTCTTTATTAACCAAGAAGGCAGCCACGATGGGATGTAGGCAAGGGGGCCTCGAGTCCTGAATGCACTTGGATGCTCCCTGCACCGCCCTCATGCCCTGGGGCTCCGAGCTGCCCGGCCACAGCTCCGGAAAATGAGTCCCTGATTGCAGCCTGCCACTATGGGGTGGAGTGCTGGGCCTGAGTCACCAAGTCTTCTGAGTTCAGAGCCCGCCGAAAGGCCCATCGTCATGTTTGCCTCAGTTTCCTCATCTGTAAAGTGAGCTGGAGAAGGAAAAGGCAAACCACGCCACGATCTCTGCTAAGAGAATCTAGGATGGATGCAGAGTCACTGACTAACTACAACCACCTGACCCTGCGACAAGTTGCTGGCCATCCCAGAAATAACCTAGGATGAGAAGTCCGAAAGGCTGCCTCTCTCAAGATGGCTGCTTCCGTTCTCCGCCACACTCATTATGGCAGAAGTGAGGGGGCGCGGATGAGGTCAAATCTCGCGAGACTAGCTGGCTGACGGCCGTGCGAGAATTGGGCTGGGGCTGCAGGAGCCAAGATGGAGCCGGGAGGCGGTGGGCCAGGCCCTCTGATCGTGAACAACAAACAGCCGCAGCCGCCCCCGCCCCCGCCCCCCGTGGCCCCGCAGCCCCAGACCGTGGCCCCGCGGGCCGCCGGCAGCGGCGGGGGTAGCGGGGGCGTCCTGCCCGGGGGCAAAGGGCGGGAGTTCAACCGCAACCAACGCAAGGACTCGGAGGTCAGGGGGTCTGAGGGCGAGGCTGGCGGGGGTGGGCGTGTGCGGGTCCTGGCGGGGCGGAGCTTGGGGGCGGCCTCTGACCTGGAGCTGTCACTGCGGCCGCGGCGGGAGCCGGGAGCGGTCTGGAGAGCCGGGGTAACCTCTGCGGGAGGACGGCGGAACGCGACGGGCCGGCCCCGGGCTCTGGGGCTCGGAGTCGCGGCTGGACCCGCTGTCTGTCCGTCTGCCCCCTGCTGCGGGCCCCGGCGACCCCAGCCTACTCCGCGCTCAGGAGCGGGGTGGGGGCCAGAAGTGGTCAGCCGTCGTGCTCCTGTCCGCGAGCGAGTCACCCTGAGGGAGACACGCCTCCTCTTCCTCCTCCTGCCCTCCTCCTTGTCCGTCGGACATTGCCTGGCAGGTCACCCCCTAACTTCTTATCACATGTAGGAAAGCCCCGGAGCGGCGCCGATCCCGTACTAGCACTGCCTTCAGCCTCCCTCCCGTGCCATCCTAGCTCCTCGGAGTCATTCACCTTCTCCCGGAGTAATTCCACCCACTAGCCTCCCTCGCCAGTTTCATGAATGAAAATACACATGTTGGTTTCCGTCTTTGTTCTCTTTAAAAATCAGGTTACGCTAATCAGCAAATCCTCCAACACTTTGATGTTCCTCTTTACCTACAGAAGTAGTTACTGTAGAGAGGGAAGCTGAAGCAAAAGGGAATTTCTTCTTCACCAGCCATTTTTTACATCCCAGCTGAGGGAGGCCCCAGTGTGCTTAATCCTTGCACACAGTGGGCTCTTAGTACATGCCACATTCTGAATGGCTTTAAGTTGGCTCTATGGCAAGCCCAATAAAAAAACTGGCTGATATTAACGCAGGCTTACAGTTGGCCGGAAGATGTTGATGTGGAAGGCAGAAGGACTGACTTCTCACAAGAGCCGGGTGGAAGGAGGGAACTTGCTAGTGAGTTCTCATAAGTGGCTGAGGTGTTTATTCAGAAAAACTGACTGACTTCACCCCGAGTGTTCAGAGCACTGCAATATACTGCGAGGGTTATACGGATGAGTAAGGCAACGGCCTGGCTTCTCTGGCTTAGAGAGCAGAAAAGATGCTCAGTCTCTGCCATGCGGTTACAGCTAAGAGTTATTTAAAAGAGGTACAGGCACCGTGAGAATTCAGAAGAGAAAGAACAGTGGGCTTCAGGGAAGACAATGTGAAGGGGATGTTTGGTCTAAGCCTTGATTTTAGCAGGTGCAGATGTGCAGCTCTGAGGAGGGCGCTGCAGGCAAAAAGAGGTGTGTGAGCAGAAGAACGAGACAACGGGGAGTAGTCATTAAGTTGAGCAAAAACGTCAATTATAGAAAATCAAAAAAGGTCAGAGTCAAATGATGGAGGCCTTTGAATGGTAGGTAGGCTAAGGGTTTGGATTTTGTCTAGTGAGGAACCACTGAAAGTGATCAGGGATGTTTGTGGGTTAGGGCAATTAATCACACTGAAAATGATCAGGGATGTTTGTGGGTTAGGGCACTTAATCACACACTGATATGTTGAATGGACTGGAGGGGGAAAGTGAGAACTGTGGCCTTAGACTGGCTTGAATATCACCTGAGTATCCTTGAGGAGTCATTGCAATTGACGAAATGAGTGACTTGAAGATGGATGATTTCTCGGTTTTAAATCTGAGATTCTATGACAAATTGGGAGAGACTTATAGTGGTCTAGAAAGGCCTGAACTAGTTGGTAATGATAGAATGGAGAAACCTTATGGAAGAAGAATCCACAGAACTGGTGATTGCCTGCTTGTGGAAGGGAGAGATGTAAGCCAATTCCCTGATTCTTGAGCTTTGAATAGCTAGGAAATTTATATGTCCATTAGAATAGAGAAGTAAGAGGAGGAGCTTATATTCTTGAGAGGAGAGGAAAAAATGATACCTTGAGTTTGAGGTGCTAAGAGGACATTGACTTAGTCAATGACTTCAGTCAAGAGGAGGAGAGAAAAAACTGATTATTTTCAGATACATTGTTTGAGGTGCTAAGAAGGTACTGATTTAGAGATATCAAGAAGAGAGCTGAAAACTGGTCCAAGATTTCTCTAAGAGGTTAGAACTAAGAAGAGATTTTGAATTGTCCCCATAGAGGTGATAGCTAAAGTCAAAGCCTCAAAGGAGTGGATAAGTAAGTAGAAATGAAGATCCTTGGGGGAGACACCTAAGAGGCAATTTGGGAAAAATCCGAGTTCAAGGACCTAAGTTTGCAAGCCAGTTCTGCTACTCAAGCTAGTGTGAGTCTTTTCATTTCTCTTGGCCCTGGTTTCCTTATTTTAAAAGGGGGAGGGGGAGTTAAATTTAATCGTCTCTAAAGCAGCTCTCCAGCTCTGAGTCCTGTGACCTCACGTTTACCTAAGTGGAGGAGAAAGCTTTGCCAGCGCAGAAAGTAGAATCCTCCCAGAAGTCGTGTAGAAAGAGAATGTGAGGTCATAGAAGCCTTCAGGAAGGAGAAGGCGAGTCCTGAGTCCTGTGAGATGCTCTATAAAATTCAGATAGAATTCAGCCTGAGAAGAGGTTGTTGGAATGAGCTTTATAATAGTGGATTAGATGTCATCAAAATTCAGAAGCAAGATCCCATCTCCCTAGTTAGACAGAAATGTTTGTCAAAGCTTGCTCCATGTGCCTCAGCTTTTTACTAAAATTCGGTAGATAGAAGCTTGGACAACTGGGAGACAAATTTTGTTGCTCTTTTTTGTCCTTCATTTCAAAGAGATGTCACCATGGGGTGATGTCTTGACTCGTGGATGAATTGGATTTAAATGAGGCAGAATTACACAAATTTGTCAGTAAAGTTCAGACACATATATCTAAAAGTAGATGATGGGACCCTAGATAGATACCTTTTCTCATTTACTAATAGTTTCCACCTTTCTTCATATTTGTTTGAAAGTCATTAGAATTTGAACTCCAAAACCTGCTCCTGAAGACGGGCCATTCTCCCATTCACTCTCATTCACAGTCCTGGCATTAACCCCAGATTCTCTCTCTTGTACGTCACAGATCTGTTAACTTGCTCAATCTTGTTTCTGTGGCCACAACGTAAATCTCATCTGACCTCCTTCCTCTACTCATGGAGTCTTCAGTTCAGACCCTCATCCATTACCTCTGGCCTAGATTATTGCAGTGGGTCAGTTAGTCTTCCTACTCTCAAGTCTCCATGCTTCAGACAGCTGCCAATGATTTTCCTAAAGGAGAAGTCTTAGCATGTCACTCAGTAACCTCCAACACCTTTCTGTTGTCTTTAGGATCAACTACAAATTCCTCTATTTGGTATTTAAAGCCCTTCACAATGTGGTCCCAACCTATCTGCCCATTCTTATTTTTATAGCTCCTTCAGTCCATCCAGACTGTCCACCTTGCTTTCTCATCTCCCTTCTCCCTGCCTTTGTCCCCCAAAAGTGCTCCATGCATGGAATGCATCAACTTCTCTTTGCTTTTCTGAATTCCTCGTTTCCATCGAAACTCAGAGCCCAAATGCAACCTTCTACAGAAAGCCTGATTTGCCCAGTACCAGTTAATTTATTTCTTATGTACTTGTATATGTACATATTGTTTCCCTTTCCCCCAAACATAAACTCTTGAGATCAGGAACTATTTATTTTGTCTTTGTATCCTAGCACCAAGCACATTGCCTGGGACTGTAGTTAGTAGACATTTAATTAAACACTTGGCAACATAGTAGAACCTCTTTATACCTCTATTGGAGACATAAGTATTGATTATAGCATGTTAATATAGTTTATGTAGTGCCTTCAGTTTCTTTTCTCACAACAAACTTGTAAGGAGTTAGTGAAAAATACTGATTTTTTTCTATCTCACAGATACTAATACAGAAACTAAGTCTCACTAGTATATCAGACTTGGTATGTGTGGTTGTTCAAATGAGATAATATATGTAAAATACTTGCCAACTTTAAAGCACTGTATAAATGTTAACTATGTTTGGATTCACTATATAAATAGGTAAATTAATAAGTAGGTAACTTCTACTTGTTATTTATAATTTAACATTTGCCTTGTCATTTCTCCTATGTATTTTATCTCCTCAACTAGACTAAAAGTGAGTGCAGGAAGCTTGTTTCTTTTCATCCCCCACTAGCTTCCCACAGAAGAAGTTCAGTCCACATCTGTCAGCTAGCTTAACTCTCTGCAGTCTATTGACATTTTTTTTCTGCTGTACTTTGAATGTTGAGTTCTACCCAGCAGCCTTTCTGTGTGATTGCTGCTGTGTTTCTATCAATCAGATCTCAGGAGCACAAGAGATTAAAACACTTCATTATATATTTCCCTGCTGAATAAGGTAGAAAAAAGCTTTCTAAATTTTCTGGGCCTGTGACAGAAATAATCCTGTACACATGTGAGTTCTGTTAGAGGTTTTGTAGTAAGCATTAGGTGTATCTATAAACTATAAGAGATTGTGTTACTGTATCACTTGAGTGACTTGTAGGAGAATTTATGTTTTTCCATTTTAAATGTACTTAGAATATAGAAATGCCCTTTTAAGTTAAATTTCTCTTGCTTTCCACAGGGCTATTCTGAGTCCCCAGACCTAGAATTTGAATATGCTGATACGGATAAGTGGGCTGCAGAGCTCTCAGGTAAAGGATGACCTTTCTTATTTGTTGAAAACTTTCACCTGACTTTAAATACTTAGGCATGACTAAATCCTATTCCCTGAGTAAATGTTTTTAATGTTTTGGGACAATATTTAGTTATTTGAGTCAAGCACTGGGTATCTCATGGCTCCCAGTTAATTATTGCTTCTTAAGCATCTGTGGGTATTTAAGCCAGCTAGACCTTGCCATTGAAGCCAGCAGACTATATCCCTCAAGTCAAGTCAACAGAATTATTAAGCACTTTCTCTGGACCAGATGTTGTGCTAAATGTTTACCAGGGATACAAAGAAAAACAAAAATAGCCTCTGATGTGAAGGGGCTTACAACCTAATGGGGAAGATATCATGAAAACAACAGTGTATATAGAACATTAATAAAGGATAAATTTGGAGGTCTCCCCAGACGAAAGGAACTGTCGGGTGGGTGGGGGGAACGAGAGGGGCAGGATACAGGGGAGCTGGAAAGAGTTGGTATAGAAGATAATATTTTAACTGAGACTGAAGAAGTGGTGATAAGATCAGCATGTGGGGAAGCCATTGAAAATGCAAAGATAGACTGGAGTGTTTTGAGGAAAACCAAAGCCAGTGCCATGAGATCAGAGGGGACATGGACGGGACAAGAGGTTAAGCAGCCTGGAAAGATAACAAGGAGTCAGATTATGGAGGATCTAAAAGCCATAAAGGATCTTTTCTTTGATTCTGGAGATAATGAGCTATTTGGGTTATTGAGGAGGGCAGACATGACATGGTTAGATATCTGCTCTTTACAAAGATCACTTTGGCAGCTGAGTAGGGGAGAAAAGGGAGCAGTGTCAGAGGGAAGGAGAGGCCTCATACCAGAAATATGTGAAGATGGCATTGACAGGACAGCATGATTGGACCTGGGGATGGGAGGGAGATTAGGCTGAGAGCCTGGCTGACTGGGAAGTTGGAGGTGTCACCAGCAGTAATAAGTTTGCATGTCAGGCGAGCTAAATGAATAAAGGGGGAGCTGACCTGGACTACTTGAATTAAAATTTGGCCTCAGACACTTAACCAGTTGTGTGATCCTGGGCAAGTCCTGGAACTACTGTTTGCCTCTAATTTCCTCGTTTGTAAATGAGGATAACAATACCACCTACTTTGCAGAAGTCTTATGAAGATAAATTGAGACATTATTTGTAAAATGCTTTGTAAACCTTAAAGTGCTGTAAAAATGCTCAATAAAAGTGGAAGAGGGGTAGTCTTGAGGAAAAGATAATGAGTTCAATTTTGGAAATGTTGAGTTTAATATGTCTGTTGGATATTCAATTCAGAAGGTTCAGTTGGCCTCTCTGGAGATGTGAGACTAGTGGCCAGGACTGGATGAATAGATGAGAATCATCTATGTTAGGATGACATTTGAATCCACAAGAGCTGATGATCACAATTATCAGCCTGCTTAGAGATGAGTGTGTCATATCTCAAGCTAGGAGTCTTGAATCAGTCAAAGGCATCTATACTGCTAGAAAAACAACTCTACTGTAATGAATCATATATGTGAAGGATGGCCCGTGACACTTAGCAATCACTCATAGTGCATTGAGCATAAAAGAAATTACTTTTACCTTGAAAAGACTAATTCCAGACCTGCTATTTAGCCTCTAAAGAATCTAGTTGGAAGTGAGGGTGTGAAAGTCTCAGCATTCGCTGAGACTTTAACTTTTTAAATCAAATTTGAGGCAAATCTATGCTGTCTCCATTTTTCAAATGAGGAAAACTAAAAGTAGCCAATGCTAAGTGGCCTAGTTCAATTTGCATTATTTAAATTTAAAAAAAAAAAAAGGATCATAACATGAATCTGTGTTGTTTCTCCTTCCTCTTGAATTGTTGAAACAGACTGCAGCTAATAACTTTTTTTCTGACAGAACTTTATAGTTATACTGAAGGACCTGAATTTCTGATGAACCGAAAATGCTTTGAAGAAGACTTCAGGATCCATGGTGAGATAATTTTTCTCCCTCCTTGTCCTTGTTTTCCATTCAGCCTGTTTCCTAAGGACTGTAGTAGATTATGTTTTCTATAGTCATCTCTAGCTTCAGGCCTCAGAATATATAACCTCCCAAGTCACCAGTCATTGATTCAGCTGGGCCTTATTTAATTTACTGCTCTGATATGCTCTGGGAGGGACTTTAAAAAGTTAGCATAAGCAAAATAACAGCATAAATATGTATGCATATATTGGATTTAACATATTTTAACATATTTAACATGTATAGGACTACCTGCCATCTAGAGGAGGGGATGGGGGAAGAAGGGGAAAATTTGGAACAAAACGTTTTTAAGGGTCAATGTTGAAAAATTACCCACGCATATGTTTTATAAATAAAAAGCTTTAATTTTTTAAAAAATTTAGCATGTTGTAAAAATATATTTTAAAATTTCTGTTTATATTCAAATGTTTCAGTTGTGTCTGGATCTTCATGGTCCCACTTGAGGTTTTCTTGGCAAAGATATGTAGTGATTTTACCATTACCTTTTGCAGTTCATTTCACATGAAGAAACGGAGACAAATAGGGTTAAGTGACTTGCCCAGGGTCACATAGGTAGTATGTGTCTGAGGCCATATTTGAACTTAAGTCTTCCTGACTCTGGGCCTGGTGTTATATGCACTGTTCCAGCTAGCTACGCTTTCTGTTTGTATCCATGTTTAGTAATGATGAAAAAAATCAGCCTTTCTGATCTGGATTTTTATAACTTTAGACTAGCCAGATTGACCTTCTTCTCTACACAGAGAATAACTTCTCCTTATGTTCTTTTGTCACTTCTAGTCATGTCAGTCATCCTGTTAAAGGTACACACTCCAAAGAACTTGACTTTTCAGCCTTTAAGCTAATTAGGAATTTTGCTTGACAGTGGCAGATAAAAAGTGGACCGAACTTGATATTAACCAGCATCGTACCCATGCCATGAGGCTCCTGGATGGCTTAGAAGTCACTGCCCGGGAGAAGAGGCTCAAAGTGGCCCGAGCAATCCTCTATGTCGCCCAAGGTCAGTAGAGTACTCTCAGCGGGCAGACAGCTTCTTTACATTACAGTAGTCCAACAGAGGCAGCTTGGAGCCAGATGATAACCTGTGTCCTGTATATGTGCATCTAGGTACCTTTGGCGAGTGCACCTCTGAATCCGAAGTTCAGTCGTGGTCGAGGTACAATGTATTCCTGCTCCTGGAGGTGGGCACATTCAATGCTTTGGTGGAACTCCTGAACATGGAGATAGAGTAAGCACTTTTATCTGGGATTTAAATAAAGGAAGAACATGCAGAAGAACCCTCACTGGCTCATTAACTATTTCCAGTGATATTTTCCTCTGGTTCTGGAGTATTGAGAGCCACAATGAGCTGCAACTTAGACTGTCAGCCCCAAAGAATGACTTCACTCTAATCTTTACTCATTCCTGGGAAACGCCAGAAGGAAAATCCTGATTTAGATCTTCAGAACTAAGAATAGTCCTCCAAAGAGAAACTATTGGAACTCTATACGTTTGAACTATTGATTAACTCTACTTTCTTGTAGAATGCCTGATGTTATGTTTGCTCAATAATTTCCCCCATAAAAAAAGAAAAGAGGCAAATACCTACCATACAACCTGAACCTGGGCTTGTCTCTAGCCTCTGTGGCTACATTTGCTTTGTCAGATTCAGGAATTTGAATCTAACTTGGCTGATACTTGACTAAAATAATAAAATGAATAATTAAAGTTAACTTGACCCATGTGATAATCCAGCTGATTAACACCCTAAATGTTGCCATTATTTGAATTCTGTAACTTCATCTTTCCCAGAGCAGCTAGGGGAGTACCATCCTTAGAAATCTGACTCTCTCTTGTTTTAGCAACAGTGCAGCTTGTAGCAATGCTGTGAGGAAGCCCGCCATCTCCCTCGCTGATAGCACTGACCTGAGGTGAGCTTTCCTGCCTATTCTCTTTGATGAGGGTTTGGCAAGCCTGAGGCTAATGCAGTTTTAGCTTGGGTTGGGAAATTAACCACAATGGGGGTCAGAGGAAATGTTTTTTCTTTCCATTTCTTCCATTTATATTTCTCCCAAGTACATGCATCTTCAGGGTATGATGGGACTCTGGGTTAGCAATTAAGAAATAGTGAGAGCTATTTGTGAAGCTAATGTAAATGTACTTTGTCAGCCTATCTTGTAAAGAAAATTCTTGTTCCCAGAGATGGAGCCTTCAAGAGTAGATGTGCTGAAAAAAAGCTTCCGAATGCCAGATAGAGGGAGATGTTAGGCAAACACTCTTGAATTCTTTGGTGTACAGTGTTCTAATAGGAAGAGCAGTGACACTGATAAAATGTTCTGGACTTTTGAGTGCTGCATAAGTAATTGTTGACTAAAGGTCCAAGGATCGTTTTGAATTTGGGAGGATTAAGAAGTGTAGGTCAGACCTTTCTCAGAATTAAAAGAAAAAAATGCTCTAACATTAGTTTTAAATTGTTCTTTTCACTGTTGTTTAAACTCTAGAAGCCACCCTATCCTTGTTATTCCTGCTATTCCCAGTGTCTTTCTCTCCTTCGCATTGTCTTCTCTTACCTACTCCTAACCTGTTTCTGCCCTCTCTCCATCCAGTCCTTAGTTCAGCTTCCACTGTTTCCCCTTCCTTTGACTTAGTCCCTTTGGCATTACCCCCAAGAGAAAAACTTGTTCTCCTAAAATGCTTTCATAATTGAGGGTGAAGAAGCTGAGACATTGAGCAGGAGAAATCTCTGGCAATTTGTTTATCTTGAGAGAATCTAATTTTGATCCTTCATATATCAATATGTGTATTTCTGCATATTTTAGAAATACATTTTTTTTTACTAGCATGTGATAAAGTAGCCCTTATTTCCTCTTCTGTTCTGTTTGTAAACTGGCTTTTGTCCTTAGGGTCCTGCTCAATATTATGTACCTGATTGTAGAGACTGTTCACCAAGAATGTGAGGGTGATAAAGCCGACTGGAAGACCATGAGACAGACTTTCCGAGCAGAACTAGGTAAGACTCCTATGAGCATCCTGTAAGTCTATAAGTATGGCAGGAGGCCAAGGATCCTGGCAAAGCTTTTAGCTCAGGAGGACTGCTCTGACTGAAGGATGTCTTTGTCTTGCCTCTAGGCTCTCCCTTGTACAACAATGAGCCGTTCTCCATCATGCTGTTTGGGATGGTGACCAAGTTTTGCAGTGGACATGCCCCTCACTTTCCCATGAAGAAAGTTCTTTTGCTTCTTTGGAAAACAGTATTGGTAAGAATCCTGCCTGGAACTGGTCAGAGAATTTGCCACATCTGGTTAATGTGACTCTGAAGATCTAGTCTCCAGATCAGAATGTATATTAGGAGAATGTAGCAGGAGATTGTATGTTCTCACACACAGCTGTTTTTTAGAGAATAGTTCTTGGACCTGTAGCTTGTTTGGGGTCAAAAGTGATTGAGATTAAAGCTAATAGAAATATGTCCTCTGATTAAATATCACCTGAGGGGACTGAGAATTAATTATCCTACAGCCTTTTCAATCTGAAGAGTGAAACCTGACCTGTTTCTAGGGAGAGGAGTGAATGGTGCCAGGGGAGAGGGCCAACCAGTCCTCAAAAGGTTGGAGCTCTCATTAGTAATCAAAGATAGGGCCAAGCTTGGAGCCTTTCCATTACCAGAGAAGTAGATGGGTGAAAGAATGGGGTTAGGGTTTTTTCTACTACCTTAACACCCAAAAAAATCACTCTTTTCTAGTTAGATAGAACCAACTCTTCACAAGTTAGTGAGTAGCTCATTAAGTGTGGGAGGAGCTTTATCAAAAGCAGAAGCAAGCATTCCTAGGTGTTCTTACACACTTCTGGTTTACTTATCTCTCATCTTTTTCATTCATGCCGTTGGTTTCCTTCTTGTGATTCACTCCAACCATACAGACAAATGGAATCACCCCCAAACAGTGAAACCGCTCAGACCTTAGAGAGTTCTTGAGGATCAGTCCAAGCCTCTCAGGCCTGTGGATTTGATTTCTCTGGGAAAGGGTTGGATTAAATTTCACATGTTATTTCACTTAGAAAGAATTATGAAATATTGTGTCTGTGTCAGATTTTATTTAGCCTTTTCTTCAAAGATTTAAAGTTGGAATTAATTTATGATTCTGTAAAACAGAATTCACATACCCTTATCAGTAAAACTTTTATGTTCACATAAATAATATGTGTATATTTATACTGATTACAGTCTCTACAATCAGGTACATTATACTGATTATGCTGATATACCATGTACATTTTAAACATAAATAAAAAGGATTTTAAAATATAAGATGAAGTTAGAATAATATCTTAAATGGGTTTAAAATTGTTTACTAAGGGTACAAAAGGCTTTTGCTCAGTAATTTATATTATTAATGAGAGCAAACAGGTTGTGTATCTTTATTATGTTCTTAATAATATTTTATATAATAATAATAAGAGCAGTGTGATGGCATGTGCTTTATAGTTTTTAAAATCTTGGTTTAATTTTTTTTTTTAGCAGTTCAAAGCACTAGTTTTAATGAGTTACTTGTTTTTCAGTTCTTGCTTTTAATGTTTGTTGTCACTGAAAAAGATTCTTTACAGTGATCTGTAAAATTAAATGAAAGAAATACATGGTTGAATTTATTTTCATTATTCCTATTTTTCAACCCTCACCTCTTAGATAATGTGGTTTTTGTTTGAAATTGGATTTATAATTTTTCCAGATCAATCAGCTTTCCTTCAAATGATCGGAAAATGTTGTAGTTTTATATTTTAACAAATGCATTTAAAAATCACTAAAACCATTTGAAAGATCTTTAAGCATATTACAGAATTCTATTTCCAAGCTTTTGAAAGTGTGCATATGTGAGCATGTTTATGGCTGACATCATTTTCAGCAGCAGAACTAAAATGTCTTCCTAATCATGAAGTTTCACACCATCAGAGATAAGGAATGATATACACACTGTACAGGGTTCATTTATGACAATAATAGATGGATAGCCACATTTCAAATGGTCTTTTTGATAATTTGACTGGTCAGTTCCGATTAGATTTTCATTGTCTATTTTGCAATATGATTGAGGGAGCTTTGCTCTTTAGTAGAAATGTTAGCTGTATATTTTATTATTTATTCACTTGTGCCTGTGTCACTTGTATGAGTTTCAATCTGAGAAGCTTTTGCAGGAATCTTTTAAAGCTACTTGCTCATTTTATGAAGATTACTTTAGTTAAAACTCATCAATGTGATTGGGCATATCCAAACTTCAGCATACCATATTCTGAAAACAAATTAGAGGCGGTGCCACTGTTAATCCCTCCATGCTTGTAAACCCCATTCTTCTCTGAGTGTCCTCTGCAGGCCACATGTGACCATCTGACATACTGTATAAAGATGCCAGTTTCAGCCCATCTCTTAACCATTCATTAAAGTGAATTTCTCATTTTGTTAGACTAAAAGAGCTATCAGTAAAATTTTAAACTTTTCTACCTGTACCTCCATTAATCATCTTGTGCCCTCCCCTTGAGAGACCACTATTGTGGGATTGCTTGCTCTCCTATTTAAGCTTGGCAGGCTGACTTTGCATAATTTCCCAGCCTCTTTTTTCTCCTTTAGCTGCTCATCATTTCACTTGTCCCAGTGACATGGTGTCTTCATTCACCATTGGCATCGCTGGGCTTGTTTTGAGTGAATTCATACTCTTCTTCAGAGACTGTGGGACTGCGTACAGATGAAGGTTAAATGGGTGCTTTGAACCTTTTAATGGAAATCAAGCGACCATGTGTTGGCACTGGTGCCATTAGAACAGAAGAGCTTGATCCCACTCCCAAACCCTGATCCAGCTCTGCAGAGACTCACGGCATCCACTCTTTGTTGTAGTGCACGCTTGGAGGCTTCGAGGAGCTCCAGAGCATGAAGGCAGAAAAACGTGAGATCTTAGGCCTCCCCCCTCTGCCTGAAGACAGCATCAAAGTGATTCGCAACATGAGGGCAGCCTCCCCTCCTGCTTCTGCCTCTGACCTCATCGAACAGCAGCAGAAACGAGGGCGTCGAGAGCACAAGGTAAGCAGTGGGCGGGGGTGCTGGGAATGCCTCTGGCACCACAAAAGGTGGTTGCTCAGAGAAATCAGCAGACACGGGGACAACCCCTGGTGGCTTCCCAGATTTTGTGTGCTCAGGGCAGCGATGTTCTGAGCATTTCACCCATCCTGATCTTTGCTTTTTGTCCTTCCAGTTGTCACTCATTCTTGGATCTCTTCTCTCTTCCTCTTCTGTTTTGCTCCTGTTTCTCAGGCTCTCATAAAACAAGACAACCTTGATGCATTCAACGAAAGGGATCCATATAAGGCCGATGACTCCCGAGAGGAGGAAGAGGAGAATGATGATGACAACAGCCTAGAGGGAGAGACATTTCCCCTTGAGCGGGATGAGGTGATGCCTCCCCCTGTGCAGCATCCTCAAACAGACCGACTTACCTGCCCAAAGGGGCTTCCTTGGGCCCCCAAGGTTCGGTGAGTCTTGAATCCCTGACCCAAGAGGAGCTTCCTGTTGTGATCACTGTATTCATGGGAAATGATGTTCCTATCAACTGTGCTTACAAGGCCACCATATGTCAGTCCTCAGGGGGTTTATTGGGATAGAGAGGGCCGAAGTAAAAAGGCAGAGTTACTCAGTAGCATTTGAAATTGGGTCCCCAGCAGTTAGCTTCCAGGCAGTGAAGATCCTTACAAGAAGTCCTTCTCACACCTGGAGAAAAATATACTATTCCGACTCTTTTCAGGGGCTCAGTGTGTAGTGTGAATTAAAAATGAATTATGAGTTTCCTTAGAGTGATGGATAAACATCAGAAGGACTTGCTTCTCCTTTGCTGCTTTTCCAAAACAGTGTCTGCAGTATAGGAAACACTGACCAGAAGAAAAAATTTTGTTGCTATAATGCATATGATTTCTTTTCTTGAGATTTTCCCATACATTTAAGTTGATGGAAGCAGAGCTGGATTCCTCAGAGTTCAGCAGTTTGTAGCTTTATTTGTACTTTAAACCAAAGTAAAGCCATCAATAATTTTATAATTTATTGTCCAGATGAATTTTTTTTATCATATCCAATGTAATTTTAAGAAAAAAACAAGTTTTAAGTAAAATATTTTGTGATCCTAAACAGTTTCTTTAGATCCAGTCCTAAAAAAATCTAGAAGAAAAATAATTGTTGCTTAGATTCCCTTCACCACTCCCTTTTTTTTTTTTTTTTCAAAAAGAGAAAAACAAAGAAGTTAATCCTAATACCCACCTACCTTACCCAACACACACACACACACACACACACACACATCCAGAAAATATACATCTTAACCTATCCAGTAATATATCTCCTCTTTTTGTCTATGGCAGAGAAAAAGACATCGAGATGTTCCTAGAATCCAGCCGAAGTAAATTCATTGGCTACACCCTTGGCAGGTAAGTGTTGGCAAGACTCATTATTGCTTTAGCAGTGGGTGGAAGGTGTTGGTAGGGCACTTCCCCCCCTTACCCCACACAGTAGAATCCTTTTGAGTCCTGCTCCTCAGGCCTAAGTTCCTTTGAAAGTTAGATTAACTAGATCTCAGCTTCTTAAACTGTGGGTCCTAACCCCATATGGGTTCTCATAACTGAATGCAGAAGTTGTGAAATTATGATTGATTATCAGTAAATGTTTGATTTGTATATCTGTTGTATATACTTATATACCTTGAGTCACTTAAAGATTTCTCAGGCAAAACGGGGTCTCAAGTGGAAAAAGTTTAAGAAGCCCTGGACTAGATTATAGATATAGGAACTGATGATGATAGTTTGTTTTGCTTTTTCCTCCCCTCCAGTGACACAAATACAGTGGTGGGGCTGCCCAGGCCAATTCATGAGAGCATCAGGACTCTGAAGCTGGTGAGTATCTGTCTGGTCTTGACAGGAAGACAAAGAGTAGGAACCAAGGAATACCCACTTTTCAGACAATTTTACAACCATCCTTCAGGTTTTGGAGAATGATTTATTCCCTGCAAGGAAATTCAGCCCCTCCAACCCAAGGCTCATACATTCTCATATCCTAGACTTTGACATTTTGTGGGCACTTTTCTCCAGTAGCACTGTGTCCTTCTTGACCTTCTTAAACAGAATGCCTTGATGTGAACTCATCTTTATACCTTGGGGTCATCATTTTGCCCACAGTTCAGGAGCTAGTTAAAAAGCCAAGGGTCCCTTGCCGCTCCACTACCCTCCGTGGCTCTACCCTGATGTTTCTGTGTTTTAATGTCTGCTTTTTGTAGTTTTCCCTTCTTGCCCTTCTGTGTCAGGCTCTCAACTGTCCCTCCTTGCCTGCTCTCAGGAGGATTACTTTTCATGGTTCCCACAAACCAGATCATGAAAGGGAGGTGAGAAATATTCTTTGGGACCAGGTTCTTATAGAGGCTTCATCCCTTCTTAAAGAATTGTACTTCAAAAGAAAATTTTGGGAAAGTCAGCTTCTTTGTGATGTCCTTCTCCTGCTCAGAGCACAGTGCACTCTGGAGGGTTCTCTAGAGAATGACCCAACAACACATGAATGCGTTCATTCTTTCCTTTCTTCACAATAGCACAAATACACTTCAATCGCAGAAGTCCAAGCTCAGATGGAGGAGGAGTACCTTCGCTCTCCTCTCTCAGGGGTAAGTGGAAAGCAGGCAGGCAGGCAGCCTTTATTAAGTACCTGCTGTGTGCCAGGCATTGGATAAGTGCTGGGAATGCAAGGAAAGGTAAAAAGCAAAACCTGCTTCTAAGATGCTCCCAGTCTAATGTGGAGGTAATATACAGAGTTGTGTACCCATCGAGTTCTACACAGGATCAGCCAGAGCTGATCAGCAGAGGGGAACAAGGCACTAGAATTAAGAGAGAAGCTCATTATAGAGAGTGAGATTTTAGCTGAGACTTGAGGGAAGCTAGGGGATAGAGATGAGCAGGGAGAACATTGCAGGCATGGGACACAGCCAGAGACAATGCCAATACCTGGGAAATGGAGTCCCTTGTTTTGGGGACAGAAAGGACACCCAGTGTCCTTAGGTCACAGAGCACATAGAGGAGTGACAGATGAAGGTAAAGGGGGCCAGACTATGGGAGGCTTCAAAAACCAACTGGATTTTGTATATGATCCTGAAGGTGACGGAGCCCCTGGAATTGATTTGAGCAGCTGTAGGAAAATCACTTTTGTGGCTGAGTGGAGGTTAGATTGGAATGAGGAAAGATTGTGTCAGGCAGGCCCCCCAGCAGCTCTGGTGGTAGTCCAAGTGTGAGCTGATGAGGTTTTGCACCAGGGTAGGGCAATGCCAGAGGAGAGGTGTGGACATATCTGAGTGTTGTACGAGGTCTTCGTATCAGCTTGGGCATGGTGAGGTGTGAGAGAGGCAGGAGTCCAGGTTGTGAGCCTGAGAGGGGGAGGGTTTAGGGGGAAAAGGTATGAGTTAAGTTTTGGACATATTGATGTTAACAATGGGATATCCAATATGAAATATCCAGTTGGCAGTTAGAAGTAGCTTCCAAAACTGCTATAGATAGAGCTCCTCTGCTGTATAGGAAGCAACTGGTTAATTAGAGGGAGTCTTTCCATCTTCCTATCAATCTTCATAGAATACCAACTAGACAGAAAGCAGGTGAACTTGCCCAGGATTGATCAGACCTTTTATCTTGAAAGGGAGAAGAGGAAGTGGAACAAGTTCCTGCCGAAACCCTGTACCAAGGTCTCCTCCCTAGTCTGCCTCAGTACATGGTGAGTGATTTTTTTTTTTTTTGCACCAAGGATGTTCTATATGTGCCCCCTGAAGTAATAGTGTCCTTAGTAGATGAAAAGTATCTGTTCTCTCTTCTTCAATGAACTTAAATAGCTAGGTCACTGCTGCCTGAGTGGATATAGAAAGCATTAGACCTTAGAATTAATTTTGTCCCCAGATCATCTCGTGCTTTTTTTCCTAAATATTTTGTTCCCATTCCAGATTGCCCTGCTGAAAATCTTGCTGGCTGCTGCTCCCACTTCCAAAGCCAAAACAGATTCCATTAACATCCTGGCTGATGTCCTACCTGAGGAGATGCCGTAGGTATCATTCCTGTAAATGTAACGGGGAAGGGAAGATGACTGGGAGAATTTTCAGGGTCAGCTTCTCGATGCTTGGGGGTCCCTGGGTAGAATTTAAGACATTGACTGGTCAGAGGAGACAGACAACATGACAGCAGAGCTTTGGACTAGGATTCTGGAGACCTGGATTTCAGTCCCACTTTAACCATGGATTAGCTGGGGAGCCACATGCAAGATGTTGGCCTTCTGGGCTTCCATTTTATGATCTGTAAAATGTAGTGAGGGCAGAGCATAGGAGCATATGATCTCTAAGATTCTTTCCAGCTTCGTGATCCATCATCCTCAGAGCCCAAGCAGCTGGCCCACTGAGGTGGGGAAGCAATTTTCTTTTTTTTCTTTTTGCTGAGGCAATTGGGGTTAAATGACTTATCCAGGGTCACACAACTAAGAAGTGTTAAATGTCCAAAGTCATATTTGAACTCAGGTCCTCCTGACTTCAGGGCTGGTGCTCTATCCACTGTGCCACCTAGCTGCCCCAGGTTGTCTCCTTTTAGTCAGTAGTCTTGTAAGTAAGGTCTTTTAAGTTTTGATTAAAATGATAAAGCTCACAGGAGGGGAGTGATCTCACCTTACTGTGCTAAGAATGCCTCTTTTCAAATTAGAGATCTTGTGTGGGATTGAGGCAGGACAAGGAACTAGGTGGGGAGCAGCAAGATGGAAGGAGAGAAAATCAATATTCTAAAAACAACTTAATCTTGTCAGTACTAGTAGCTGACATTGATAGAATGCTTTAAGGTTTGTAAAGCTCTTTATATATGAAAAAAGACGTGGTTTTTGTTTTGAATCTGTACCCTGGCACATAGTAAGCACCTAATAAATGTTAGTTGATTATTTAATCATCATAATATCCCTATGAGGAAAATACTGATAGTTATTCTCCTCATTTTACAAATGAGGATGTCAGCCCTCAAGAAGGTTAATTCTTTCAGTTTCAGTGAATAATAATAACTCACATTTATATAGCACTCCCAATAATCCCTTGTAGTGGAGACTTTCTGTATTTTCATCAACATTTTACAAATGGGGAAATTAAATCTCAGGGAAGTTAATTGACTGACCCATGATCAAAGAGCCAGGAAACATCTGAGGTAGAGTCTCAAGTGCTTTCAGGTTCTCCTTTATTTTAAATCAGTCATTTGAGTGTCAGTCACTTGCCCTGAGCTAGACAGCTGTGCTCATCACTGGGATGACAAGCAAAAGGAAGGAAACAGGCCCTCCTTGAGAGGCCTTGACATTATGAGGGTAGTGAACACAAATACATTTGCAGAAATGTACAGCATGAATAGAAGATGAATCTATACTCTTTGTAAAATAGATAAATACACAAGGTCGTAGGGGAAGAAGAACACTAGCAGTTGGTGGAGATAAAGAGAAGTTCTGTCTTAAAAGAAAAGAAAAGAGAGCCTCAGTAAGACCAAGGGAAAGAGGGGCATTCATTCCAGATGTGGGACAGCCAGTGTGGAGGCCCACAGATGGGCCTGTATGGGTAACAGAAGGAAGGCCAGTGTGATTCATAGTGTGTGAACTTGAGTGATAATTCAATGAAGCTACAGAGATAATTTGGGCTTTGAGGCTGTGAGGGCTTTAAAAGTTTAATAGAAAAGTTTATTTCTCATCCTAGAGGCAGAAAGAAGCTACTGGAGATGATTTGAGCTGGGGAATGACATGGTTAGTTCATTGCTTAAGGAAAATTATTTTGGCAGCAGTGGGTAGAATGGACTGGCACAGTTGAGTTTTGAGGTAGGAAGATTGTTCAAGATGCAGATGGAATAATATAGACAAGAGGAGATAAGGGCCTGAACTCAGGTGCTTGTTGAATGGAGAGAGGGATTTGAATGCAAGAGGTATGAAAAATCCCTTGATTCTTCTAGCCCTGTGAGGGAGGGGTGCCACTGAGGTTATAATTCTCATTCACAGAGGCCCCAAAGGGTGAGTTGGCTTGCCTTTGGTCAAGGGGGCTCAGCCCCAGGTCTGTTAGACCTGGATGCCTAGTAGCCATGATTCATCTCCAAGTGGAGCTGCCACTCCAGGAGAAAAGAAAAGAAAGGAATTTGTCCCTGCTTTGTGATAGAAGAGGTCAGAGTACTAGGGAAGTCCTGAGAGAAAAGAATAGCATCTGGCAGGGAACAATGTGGGGGAGAAGGGCTGCCACCAAACCTCTGCAGGAGTCTTCTGACCAAATGAGATTCCATCCAAGAGCCAAGGCGTTTTCCAGAGATAGTAAGGGGGATGGTGTGAGAGTGTCCAAAAGTACTGCTCTTTCCGCAGGCTCTGGGCTAAGTGGATTGTGCCTGCTTTGTGTTTTCAGAACCACTGTGCTACAGAGCATGAAGTTGGGGGTGGATGTGAACCGCCACAAAGAGATCATCGTCAAGGCCATTTCTGCAGTATTGCTGCTGCTGCTCAAGCACTTCAAGCTGAACCATGTCTACCAGGTACCCTGGATGCCCTCTATCCTCACTCCCAAATTGTGGCCCTGCCATTCCTGTAAACTTGAGCCGAGGGCTGTGCCCAGTGAATGACCCCTTGGTGACATGAAAGTCTGGAATGCATAAGCTTCCCTCACTGTCTTCTTCTGGTTTCAGTTTGAATACATGGCCCAACATCTTGTGTTTGCCAATTGCATCCCTTTGATTCTGAAGTTCTTCAATCAAACCATCATGTCATACATCACTGCCAAAAACAGGTAACAAGGGCCAGGGAAGGGCATCCCACTTGGATAGCAGTTCTGCTCAAGAACCAATTACCAATCTTCTGGTGGATGGATAAACCACTCCTTGGCACTGGGCTCCAGCAGCCCAGAGAGCCCTTTAAACACTCGCCTTCCACTAAATGGCTTTTACTAAAACTACTTGTGAAATTGAAACCTCGAACCCCCAGGGCACCACTTACCAGGACTTAGGATGTAGTCTCCACTTGAATAAAGCAAAGTCAACTTGACATGAGATGATTTAAATGTCAATGCCTCTGAAAGAACACAGGAATTGACGAGAGTATTTTATTTGAGACGTTGTCCCTAACTGGGAAACTGAGGGGTGGAGAAGGTAAAAAAAAAAAACAAAAAAACTTTTCTTTCCTACAGCATATTAAAAAAGCCAGATGTGCTAAGTGCTAAAGATACAAAGAAAGTAAAAAAACAGATCTCTATCCTCAAGGAAAGCGTATTTTAATAAGGGAGACTACACTGCAAATAATTATGTACATAATGTACACTATGTACGTAAAGAAATATACAATGTAAGTACAGATAATCATGGAAGAAAAGGAGGTCAGGGCCAAAAGCCTTTCTTTAGCAGAAGGTGGGGTTTGAGCTGAGCTTTGCTTTAGTCCAGGAGAGCTCTGTTGAAAGGGTAAAAAGGGAGAGCCTTCCAGGCATGCTCGTCAGTCAGCACAAAGTCTTAGAATGGGGAGATGGTGTATCATGTGGGAGGAGCTACAGTAGCCAGTATAACTAACAGTAGATAGGGCAGCTGAGTGATGGGGGAGACCATTCAGATTTAGGTTGCCGTGGTAGCTAGGCCAGAGGGGATACTGCAGTGGGAGGGAGAAAAGGGATGCGTGCACAGATGTAGAGAGAGAACAAGATCTGACAACACATGGGATGTGTGGGATGAGCAAAAGTGGGGAATTGGAGTGACTCTCGATATGGAGCGTGTCGATTCTCCTGAACCTCCCAATTGGGAGGCTGTCGGTACTCCTAACAAGAAGAGGAAAGTTGGGGGAGGGGGCAGGGACAGCGTTGGAGAGGATGAGTTCCTGTTTTAGGTAGGTAGAGTCTGAAATGCCTACAGGATGTTCAGGCCTGTTAGTGACATGATGCTCAAACTCGAGAGCGATTTGTAGATCTATGGGTAGAGGTGATAATTGAATAGGAACTGATGATATCCCCAAAGGAGGTAGTGGGGATTTGTGGAGTAATTTTTGGTTGCTAAGAAGTAGCTACTGTTATCCCCATTTTATATTAAGAAAAAACTGAGGCCAACAGTGAAGTGCTTTGCCCAGAGTTACACAGCTAGAGAATATCTGAAGCTGGATTTGAACTCGGGTCTTTAGGACTCCAGGCCCAGCACTCTATAAAGGGGAAAATGAAGAGAAGCCAAGACAGCCTGGCAGGAAAAACAGTACTCTCCCAAAAGGCCCCTGGCTTCCCTTATGCAGGGGGTTCTTTTCTGCTCTTGATTCCTAACAGCATTTCTGTTCTGGATTACCCTTACTGTGTGGTTCATGAACTGCCAGAGCTGACAGCAGAGAGTTTGGTGAGTGAATTTGTTTATTTCTCTGAGGGGCAAAGAGGAGGGCAGTCCGCTGAATTGGCCCCTGGCAACTTGGAGCCAACTAGTAGAGATCACTCTCCTTATCCTAAGGATGGAGCCGTCATCCAACAAGATAAGACTCTTCTGGGGGCTGGAAGAATGAGAAATGAGGGCCTTGAGTTCATAGTAGCACTTGTCCACCTTTCTTACTTTCACCAGTACAACCCTGTGAGATTCTCCCCATTTTACATACAAGGAATCTGAGGGTCAAAGAAGGCAGAGTGGTGTACCTGCTGCTGCTCAGCTCATAAATCTAGTAAGATCCCCTGGGTCTATGGGAATATCAAGCTAGAAATCTTAAGTCAGCTCATGAAGGTGGCTTGTGTTCCCCCTATTGTGTAACTCCAGGGCCTCGGTGACCAGGAGAGCTCCTCCTCAGTGTGAACTCACCTCCAGAAAGCCCTGTCTGTCGTGCTCCTCAAATGGGGAGGAGGTGCTCCATGGGAGCCTTCGGGTCTCATCACTGATGGCCTCATCTTGGGTTTGTCTCATAGGAAGCTGGAGATAATAATCAGTTTTGTTGGCGGAACCTCTTCTCCTGCATTAATTTGCTTCGGATCTTGAACAAGCTAACAAAATGGAAGCATTCCAGGACCATGGTGAGTGGGGAGTGAACCTAAGAGCTTGAAGTTGTCTCATGTCTCCCCACATGAGCAGCAAATTCCTCAGGCCAGGTTAGGTCACTAGAGCCTGGCCAGTGAGCCAAACTCTGGAGATTTCCTGTATCTACCTTATTTCTATTTAAGGGATCTCCAGATTCTGAAGGATGGACCTCTCCATCAGCTAGGAATAGGGACAGAAACTAAGCTTGCCATTCCATTAGTGTCAGGAACTTCCGGGCAAGAGAATTGTTACTAAAGCAGGTCCACATGGAAGTGATTTATGGTCTTGGAGCCCACAGAGGCTGGCTTATTGTCCTGCTCATTGCCCTACTCAAGTCAGAAGTAGAATTTGAATGCAGGTGTCCCTGGCTCAAACATTAACCTTCATGTTTATTGGTATCCTTGGACTGAACTCTAGATGCTGGTGGTCTTCAAGTCGGCCCCCATCCTGAAACGGGCCTTGAAGGTGAAGCAAGCCATGATGCAGCTCTATGTGCTCAAGCTGCTCAAGGTGCAGACCAAGTATCTGGGGCGCCAGTGGCGGAAGAGCAACATGAAGA
Source organism: Sminthopsis crassicaudata (assembly GCF_048593235.1). Classification (NCBI taxonomy): domain Eukaryota; kingdom Metazoa; phylum Chordata; class Mammalia; order Dasyuromorphia; family Dasyuridae; genus Sminthopsis; species Sminthopsis crassicaudata. The sequence continues at coordinate 428,133,218 of NC_133620.1, forward strand.
CCATGTCGGCCATCTACCAGAAAGTTCGGCACCGGCTGAATGACGACTGGGCCTATGGAAATGGTGAGACTGTTGGGGAAGGGAGGGAGAGGCTGCCTCCTGGTGGGCTCCATTCTTGGGGGACCCTGCAAGTCTGTCTCCCTCTAGTTCCCCCTGATGCACAAGATTAGATCTTAGCACAAGACAGAGACTAGAGGGATCATCGCCTCCACTTTTTGTTGTTGTTTCTATGCAAAGATGGCAACAAAACCCTCTTGGATGGAGGAGCAAATTAAAAATCTTTAGGGAGAGGGCAGACAGGTGGTGCAGTGGATAGAGCACCAGCCCTGAAGTCAGGAGGACCCGAGTTCAAATCTGGCCTCAGACACTTAACACTTTCTCCTGTGTGACCCTGGGCAAGTCACTTAACCCCAGCCTCAGGGGGAAAAATCTTCAAGGACATGGGGGGGGGGGTTGTAGTTTTCAGTTAGAAGCCATCTTGGAGAGCACATAGCTGGCCCTTGAATTTTGGGGTTAAGTGACTTGTGTGGGGTCACACAGCTAGGAAGTGCTAAGTGTCTGAGCCCCTGCCCACTGCACCACCTGGCTGCCCCTGCCCTTGAATTTTATAAAGGTATTCGCTGAGGCCAGAGACTTAGGTCAGTTGCCCAGGTCACCCAGTAGTAGGGAGCAGAGCTGAGTTTGGCCACCACCTCCAGTACCCTGGCTCGTGGCCTCCCCTGGCCCCAGGCTCCTCTTCGGCCTGGCATTAGGGCAGCACCGGCGCCTCCTAATTCTGCCTCTGGCTCCCCCTCCCCCCCAGACCTGGATGCCCGGCCCTGGGACTTCCAGGCCGAGGAGTGTGCGCTGCGGGCCAACATTGAGCGCTTCAACTCTCGGAGGTATGACCGCACCCATAACAACCCCGACTTCCTCCCCGTGGACAACTGCCTGCAGAGCGTCCTGGGCCAGCGGGTGGACCTCCCTGAGGACTTCCAGATGAACTATGACCTCTGGCTGGAAAGGGAGGTTTTCTCCAAGCCCATCTCCTGGGAGGAGCTGCTGCAGTGAGGCTCCGCCCGGCGCCGCTTCTCCCGGCCTCCCTGCCGCCTGGGGCCGCGTTTGCCGCAGTGCGGCTCCTCTCCTCCAGGTGGCGCTGCGGCACGCCGTCTTCACAGTCATCCCCGAAAGGGGGGGCCTGACGTCTCTTCTGGTGGTGGTTTCCCGGTGTCCTGCCCAGGAGGGTGTTCTGCGGATCGGGGGGCGCGCGACCCTGGCGGCCCCTCCCCCCCGCACCCTCCGGCTCAGGTGTGAGCCACAGCTCTGCCAAAACACTAGGCGGCGGCGGCGTGACCGGAGCGCGCCTGCCCGGGCCGCGGCCGCAGAGAGCGATGGCCCGCCCCAGGGACGCGGCCTCCCCTTCCGTTTGCTATGCCCTGTACATACTACATCTCTCTCTATATGTAAAATACGTGTGTGGTCCGTGGTGTATCTCTGGGTTTTAAATGTATTTGTGTGTTTTATTTACATTAAAAAGCAAAAAACCCAACTGACCATTTCTTTAACTTTGGGGAAATCATGAAACCCGGGCCAAGTCTGGGCACGCAGGCAGCTCCCCGTGGGACCTCGGAGTCCGCCTTCTGGTCCTCGTGCTGACGGGTCTTATGTGAGCAGCCGCTTTTCGGACGGAGCAGAAAACGATCTAAGAAACGGCGGGCACCGGCGGGCAGAGCTGGGGGGAGGGGCCGCCTTTAGGCCTTTGTCCTCCCCTCCCCCGCCCGTCAGTTTTGCCGCCTTCTTCCCCTTAAACAGTGCTCTCACATCCTGCCAGCCGGGCAGCAGAGCCCCTGTGCAGGGATTGAATCGGGGGAGCACCGAGGCGGAGGTTCGGCGGATCCTCCCCACTGTCCCATCAGAGGGAGCGGCCTCGCGGGGTCCTACGGTCTGCCCTTGGGCATGGGGAAAGCAAGGCAGGGCACCAGGCCACGTACCTCGGCCCTCCAGGCGCGACTGGTGTCTTCTCAGCAAACCCTAAATGCGCCTTTTCTAGCTTGCTTTTTTTTAAGTTAGATTTTTTTATTTTCAAAACATGCGTAGTTTTCAGTATTCACCTTTGCAAAACCTTGTGTTCCAAATTTTTTCTCCCTCCCACCCGCTCCCCCAGGTGGCAAGTCATCCTATGTAAAGCATGTGCGACTCTTCTGTACGTATTTCCACAATTGTCACACCGCACAAGAAAAATCACATCAAAAGGAAAAATCGCGAGAAGACTCGAAAAGCAAACAGCAGAGAAGTGACAGTGCTCTGTTGTGATCCCCCTGTCCCTGTCCTTTCCCGGCGTGCGCAGTCTCGGCTCCCTGCACGCCATCTGGGCCTGAGTCACCTCATTGTAGGAGAGAGCCACAGGGATCACCGAGCGGTCTTCTTCTTGTACAGCGCTCTCCCGCTCCTGCTCGTTTCTCTCAGCGTCAGTTCCTGTCAGTCTCTCCAGGCCTCTCTGTATTCCTCCTGCTGGTCATTTCTTACAGAGCAATAATATTCCATAACCTTCATATACCACAATTTACCCAACCATTCTCCAATTGATGGACATCCGTTCATCTTCCGATTTCTGGCCGACAAAGAGCCGCGAACATTTCTTCACAGGTGGGACCCGATAGAGACATCGCTGGATCCAAGAACACGCAGTTTGATGGCCCTTGGGCACAGTTCCAGATTGTTCTCCAGAATGGCCAGATGTATTCACAACTCCACCAGTGTCCCAGTTTTCCCACATCCCCTCCAACATTCATCATTATGTGTTCCTGTCATCTTAGCCAATCTGACAGGTGTGTAGTGGTGTCTCAGAGTGGTCTTAATGTGCATTTCTCTGATCAGTAGTGATTTGGAACACTCATGAGTATAAATGGTTGCAGTTTCTTCCTCTGAGAATTGTCTGTTCCTATCCTTTGACCATTTATCAATTGGAGAATGTCTTGGACTATTACAAATTGGAGTCAGTTCTCTGTATGTTGTGGAGATTTTCCTCATCCGAACCTTGGATGTAATTTTTTTCTCACTTTATCACTTCCCTTCTAACCTTGTCTGCATCGGTTTGTTTGTACAAAACCTTTCTAACCTGATACAATCAAAATCACCCACTTTGCATTCCATGACCTACTCTTCCATCCTCGATTCCTTCTCCCCCGAGCTGAGAGGCGGACTGTCCTTTGTTCTCTAACCTGCTTATCGGGTCCCTCTTTATGTCTAGATCAGGACCCACTTCCACTCCTGGCGTGTCAGGCAGCGCCTGCTTCCGTTCTCCTTCCCCCGGTAGTTTTCGTCGGCTCTCCGCCCAAAGCTGGGCCTTGGGGTTTGTCAGACGCCGGGTTTCCGTCGTCGCTGACTCGCGCCCCGTGAGCCCGACCTACTCCTCTGATTGCCTGTCTCTCCGCCAGGGCCGGAGGCTTCGAGGAGCGCTGCCTTATGACGGTTGTAGGTCTGGTTCGGTCTAACTCGTTCTCACCCCGAGCCCGGGGGCCAGTGACTGGATTCTTAGTGTGTTCCCATCCGAAGCCCGGCCCGCCGGGGGCCCAGGCCTCCGACCTCGGACCTCCAGGGGGCGCTTTCTCCTCCAGCTCCCACCGTCCCGTACTCCAGCACGCAGAGCTGTGAGCCACGGGCGGGCGGGCGCCGGCCTCCGGCCCGTGCAGAACATGAAGCCGCTGGGATTGGGCGGCCCTTTGCCCAAAAATGAACTTGGCTTAGGGAAAGGGAAACTGATGTTGCCGCTTCTCCCGAAGGAATCTCTGCTACTCCCTGCCAGGTGGGGAGGGCCCCGGGGTTCACCTGTGGGTAGCTCCTAGCGTCCTGTATCTGCTCTGCCATGCTGCCCGTCCTTTTTTTTTTTTTTTTTTTTCTTTGTTTCATCATTTTGATTTTGTTTTATTATTTTCTTTACATCTTTTTTAAATTTTTAAATTAATTTTATAATTATACATTTTTGACAGGATATCCCTTGTATTCATTTTTCCAGATTATCCCCTCCCTCCCTCCACTCCCTCCCCCCATGACAGGCAATCCCATACATTTTACATGTATTACTGTCTAGATACAATCTATGTGTGTAAATACCTTTTTCTTGTTGCATGTTAAGTATTAGCTTCCGAAGGTATAAGTAACCTGGGCAGACAGACAGTAGTGCTAACAGTTTACATTCGCTTCCCAGTGCTCCTTCTCTGGGTGTAGCGGTCTCTGTCCGTCACTGAGCCATGCTGCCCGGTCCTTGAGCCCACCTGGCCCGCTCGTTCCCTGCTTCCTTATGCCCATCCATCTCTGTTTTCCCCACGCCCTCCCTGATGGACAATGAGAGTCCTAAGATATTAAAATGGAAGGAACCTAATCTCACAGATGAGGGACTAAAACCCATGGAGAAGGTCCAGGTTTCCAGGCCGCCGCCATGCCCGTGGCCGGAGATCTGGGCTGTCCTCCGCCTCTTCAGAGCAAACAGCAGCCTAAGCTTTCTGGGTGTGTGCTCCCAGGTGGGCCCGGGACTCGGTGCTGCAACTGGGACGTGCAGGTCGGGTCCCTTACTCCTGTCTGAAAACGAGCTTGGGTGACAAAACGGACCTAGCGTGAGCTCTGGGGGGCACTAGCCGTTCCGTCCTCCCTAGAGCACATCAAGGAAGCCCAGCCTCCCTCCTGGGACCGGGAGTCCACTCGAAGCATTCGTTCCTTGTGGTGCCAGGCCTTTGCCCGTGGCCCCCGGGTGGGCTGGGGACTGCAGAAAGTCTAGCTTTAGGACCCTAATTGAGGTTGATGTGTAAATGGGTAGGAATGAGGAGAGGGGATTAAATGTCTCTAACAAGAAGCAGTTCCTCGTCTAGGTCTAAGTCAGGAGGACTCGGCCGGTAACTTCTAATGGTTCCTGAGATTTCATTCCCCTGAGGCGGAGATTCTGAAGTCTAAGAAGCCAAGGAGAGGGAGAGCGGAGGCCTGGAAGCTGTGGGACCGTGAGCTGGGCCGTGGGACTCATTCCGACCTCGGGTTTCCAGGAGGGTGGGGTGAAGGGAGGAGGCCTCTTCCCACTTCCTCTCCCTTTCCCTAATCCCCTCCCTGCCTCCAGGAGCTTTCCCTCGGGGGAGATGCAGGGGACTGTATTCCTGAGGGCACTTCTGGAGGGTGGATGGGTGGGGTCCTTGGTGGGAGCAGAATCATTAGGTTGTGACATAACATATGTTGTGCTGAGATCCAAAGTTCTTACACACGCTGAACCCAGACCTTTTACCTCAGATCTGGACATCCTTCTCTGCCACCTAACCAGAGGCAAGACAGATAAAAGTGCTATTCAATCCTTTACTCATCATCATTATAGAAAGATATCAGAGAAGAGGGAAGGGAGGCAGGAAGAAGGAAGGAAGGAAGGAAGGAAGGAAGGAAGGAAGGAAGGAAGGAAGGAAGGAAGGAAGGAAGGAAGGAAGGAAGGAAGGAAGGAAGGAAGGAAGGAAGGAAGGAAGGAAGGGAGGGAGGGAGGGAGGGAGGGAGGGAGGGAGGGAGGGAGGGAGGGAGGGAGGGAGGGAGGAAGGAAGGAAGGAAAGAAGGGAGGGAGGGAGGGAGGGAGGGAGGGAGGAAGGGAGGAAGGAAGGAAGGAAGGAAGGAAGGAAGGAAGGGGAAGGAAGGAAGGGAGGGAGGGAGGGAGGCAGGAAGAAGGAAGGAAGGGAGGGAGGGAGGGAGGGAGGAAGGGAGGAAGGAAGGAAGGAAGGAAGGAAGGAAGGAAGGGGAAGGGAGGAAGGGAGGAAGGGAGGAAGGAAGGAAGGAAGGAAGGAAGGAAGGAAGGAAGGAAGGAAGGAAGGAAGGAAGGAAGGAAGGAAGGAAGGAAGGAAGGAAGGAAGGAAGGAAGGAAGGAAGGAAGGGAGAGAGGGAGGGAGGGAGGAAGAGAAGGAAAACAGGCATTTACTAAGCACTTACCATGTGCCAGCCCCCATGCTAAGTGCTTTACAAATACTTAATTTCATCCTGGAATTAGGTATTATTATCCTCATTTTACCATTCTGAGGAAATTGAGGCAGAAGCCAAGTGATTTCCTAGGCCACGTATCTCAATTTTAAGTGTCTGAGACTGGCTTTGAATTCAATTTCTTCCTGATTCCTCTGAGAGCCACACTACCTGCTAACCCCCCTCTCCCTCCTCTCTCCCCTGGGGTCTGGGTGGGGAGAGGGTTCTTCAGGCAGAGCTGGGGCCGGCAGCCTGGAGTCCACGAGCTAGCTTGGCCAGTGGGACTCCAGCAGCCGTGGAGCGCTCCTGGGTCCAGACAGATAAGTCTGGGGGAGCAGAGGGGAGAGGAGTCTGGGAAATCAAGCCAAGGGCTAATGGAAAGCAGGTGGAAGGCCCTTCAGCCCCGCCTGGCCTGTGAGGATGGCCCGGCTCCTGGCTTGGAGATGACCTGAGGAGGGGGAGACCTGTCAATTCCGAGATAAGCCTGAGAAACTAGCTCTGGGGACGCCCATTCATATTCATTATGTGTGAAGTGGGTGATTGTAAAGTTAGCTTTCCGTTCATTGAGCTGTCACCCGACAAAGAAATACGAGCTGCGGGCAGATCTCCCCTGGACTGGAGCCAGTAGCTAGTTCCTGGCCTCCCTGGCCTCCCCACGATTTCCATCTTGTTCTCTCCAGACCCGTCACTCTCTCCGTCTCCCTGACACTCGAGGCTCCCTCCCGTCCTCTCCCACTCTGCCTTTCCCTTCTGCTTCTTTTCTAGCTCTTCGTTCCCGCCCCCATCCCCTCTCTCAGATATTGTCTGAGCGATGCATCTGCTGTGTGTCTGTGTCTGTTTGTCCATCCCCTTCTCCACCTTTCTCCCACCTATTAGGAGCGCCAGGCGCCCGGGCCCACCACTATTGGGCCCAGATTCTAACAAGTCCCTGGGGATTCCCATCGTCCACACTTTCTTCCCATTAAAAATGGGTCTTTCCATTAAAGCACAGATACTGGCGATTTAGGTGGGAATGAAATAAATGTTGCATTGAATCCAGTTGGTCGGGTCTATAAGTCTCCTGGACTCATTTAAATCCTTGGGGGTCCCAGGAATGAAGCCCCTAAAGGTAGATGGGATTGACACATTGAGGGACCACAGGACTGGAGACGAGCTCTGTCTCAGCCTGGCCCAGCGTCAGCCTTGCTGCTACAGCAGCTTTCTAATCAATTCCTTTCTAATTACAGTGACTGCGAGAGATGGGAAAATCTCCAGATTCCAAGACCTCCTAACCCTTCCCCACAGGCAGATCGTCGTGGAAGGTCTTTGTCCCCGGCTTCCACTGTCACCTCTCTCCACATTAAAGCCCGGAGGGGAATGGGAGCTGAGGGGAATGGCTCTGCCAGAAGCAGCTGATTTCAATCCTCCAAACCAAGTCGCTGGGACTTTGCCCAAGGGCCCTGAAGCCCATTCTGGTGTTTTGTGTTCTGTCCACAATTCCTCAGAAGGAAGTTACCCAGCAAGATGTGGAAGGTTTTTTAATTAACTCTGAAAACTCATGTTCTTTAGGTCACACAATACACTTCCCAAGTGGGTCCTAAGCCATCAGCCTCTCATACACACCCCCTGTCCAGCTCCAAACTCCAATACTCCATTGGGAGCCAGAAGCCATTCGCCCGCATCTTGAATTCTGGCGCTCTGATTTCTGGGATCAGAAGAAGAAAGGGGGGGGGGACTGCCAGTTTCTTGCAGAGATCAAGGCCGGGGATGCCTGAGTCCTGTTATTGTCTCCCTGGCAGGAAGGTCTTGGGCGGGAAATCTGATCTGGCTCCCAATGTGCCCCCATTTCTCTCCAGGACCTGACAGGGAATAAAAATTGGACTGTGTGGCTTTGTGCCATTGGGTTTCTCCAGGCTTGAAAGATGAGGAGCTAGGGAGGGAGTGTCAAAGGGCTGAGCTTTTCTGAGCAATGTGCTTGTGTTTACCGCAGGGGTGCAGGGCCCAGGAGCCTGCATTTCCCTTGCCTGAAGAGATAAGGCAGAGGATTGAATGGTTAATACCCTGAAACCACAAGAAAGAGCCCTGGCTTTTGTCGAGGCCCTGGAGCTCAAGGGGCTTGGAGGAGGCTCAGACAGACTGAGACTTAGGGTTGTCTGGGAGCAGGAAACAACCAGCTATTCTCCCATCCCATGCATGGCAGGAAACCCTAAATACCACTCACCCCCAACACACACACACCCAGACACGTACCCACCTTCCTTCCCAACATCCCTTAGTGCAGTGGTTCTCAGAGTATGGTCCAGAGCATCCTGGGAATCCCTGAAATCCTTTCAGAGTCTACAAATTCATAATTAGTTTTTATCTTTAATGTGATCAATATCTATAACTATAACCCACATAAACAAAAACTCTTTGGACAGATCCTCAATCATGTTTAATAAGATAACGATATTGAGAACAAAAGTTAGAGAACCACTGCCTTCCAGCAGCTGCGTCTGGGATCAGAGACCTGGGCTTTGTCTGAATTCTGGCTGATGTGGTTCATTCTCTCTAACCCTCAGTTTCCTTATCTGCAAAGAGAGAGAGTTAGACTGGATGACATTCCCTTCCATCCTCCAAAGGGAGGGGAAACTCACTTCCCAGGGGGGCAGCCTCTTTCTACTTGGGGACAGCCCGACTTGCTAGGAAGTTTCTCCTTGTCACAAATGAAGTCTGTCTGTGACTTCTATTCATTGCTTGCAGTTCTGAGGGCTATGGCCAAACAGAACAAATTATTACCTCTTCCCTAGGAAAGTCCTTTTAGGTATAAATAATATGAAGTATTAATAGTGTGAAGCCATACTATTAGCCCTGCTCTGCCATCAATAGCAAAAGGCACCAAGCCAGCCCGGCACGGATGGACGCTCCCCCTAGTGACAATTCTGTGCTTAGACAGCTCTGGTTAGTCAAGAATTCTTATTGTCTATTGTCAATAGACAATTCTTATTGATTAAGCAGTTTAGGGCCTCCACTTCCAATCCTCCCCATCTGGGTGTTTTCAGACCAGAACTCCTTAAACTTTTTCCACTTGCAATTCCCTTTTGCCCAAGAAATTATTATAGGACCCTGGGTATGTAGGTATGTAAAATAAGTATATAAATCAAATATTTACTGAGAATAAATCATAACATTCAGTTATACAAGCCCCTATCAGGTTTTCACCCACAGCTGAAGAAGCTTTGACCATGGTTCCTGAACCATAGGATCATAGATTTAGAACTAAAAAGGACCTTAGGTGCCAGTGAGTCCAGCACCCTCAGTTTATAGATGAAAAATCCAAGGCACAGAAAGGTGGTCACTTATAGATTATAAGATCTGTATAGGTTATAGATCACCCTGCTAATACATGTCCGAGGCAGAATTTGAATCCAGATGTGAGGCAGCTACGTAGTGAGCGGATAGAGCACCAGGTCTGAAGTCAGGAAAACCTGAATTCAAATCTGGCCTCAGATACTTCCTACCTGGGTGACGCTAGGCAGGTCACTTCACCCCTTTTGCCTCAGTTTCCTCATCTGTAAAATGGAGAAGAAAATGGCAAACTACTCCAGTATCTTTGCTAAGAAAACTCCAAATGGAACCACGAATGGGGAATGAGATCATGACTAAAGTGATTGAATGATAATTTCCCAATTCCAAGTCTGGCACTTTATCCAAAACTTCCTAGTCCTTCCATTAGCTAGGAGTGCCATTTGGGTCTCGCTTTAGAGGAAGACACTGGGGACTCCTGGTCCAGGCCCCTAAAGGCATCAGAAATCAGTCCTCTCTTTAAAAAAATGAAAAAAAGAAAGCCCTTTATTGTTTTTGACAATGACAAAAACTTTGCAGATGTAGTTTTTACAAAATAGGGTGATTAGAATATCACGGGGTCAACATTTATTTGGTGTCCCCTGATGGGGAGACTATGGAGGAATTGGGTCATAGCTCTTCTTTACTAAGGAGCCAACCAATGGTTCCAGGGTTTGGGAGGAGGGGGTTTGGGAACCATTGGTGTTCCCATGACAATAGCCTGGCACAGCTCTGTGATGGCTCTGGACCTACACCATGGGAAGGCTCACCAAAATTGCCATATTTGGTGATTTTCTTTGGAATTTCAGTTCCTTGGGGAACCAGGGGATGATTCCATAGACTAATGGGGAAAGAGGGTTCAAGAATGGAGGAGGTGTAGAGTCCAGAGGAAGCGCTTCCCAAAATTACACATCTATTCCTCTGGGAGGGAGCTTTGAGAGTGGGGATAAGGAAAACCCAACACCATGAAATTCTCTTCATCCTTGAAGATTTTCACGCTGTGGTTCCCACTCTATTGACTAAGGATTTGGACCAGATCATGCCTTTGAGCCCTGTCAGTCATCTCAGCTGCCTTCCCACTCCCATCCCATCCCAATCCCATTTAACAGGTTCCTCCTTACTCCCTCTTGTCCTGCTATTGGCTGGGAATGAGGATAAGAAACATCTTGAAGTGGAAAATGGTTAAATTCTCCTTCAACAGAATAGTAGAATTAAAAATCCCAAAGAAGGCCTGGATTCAAATCCCAGCTCTGTCTCTTATTAATTCTTCATCTGTCGAACCAAGGATTGTCCAAAGGACTTTCACTCTGGTCCCTGCCAGCCTTAAGGCCTTGTGCCGCCATCAGAAAACATGGAACAGATCGACCTGATCTCCTCTCGTTAGCACCCTTCTTATGGATAATAAGAGTTTGAGGGTCACTCAGGAGGAGGTCCGGGAAAAGCACTTAGAAAAGGGCATCAGTACTCAGTATCACTGCTATTGTCACTGGCACAGTTGGAACACTCTGGTACTAGTCTGGCTGGCTGCCTATTGTATTCTTAATGCTGTCCCCCAACTGGAGCTCCATGGCATCTGTAGCATTCACCAACCCAGCTCTTACCTCATCTACCTGGGGCCCCACCCCTACCCGGAGCAGGGACTCCCTGAATCTTGGAGGCTGCAGATTAAATGAGAAAGAGCCTCAAGGGAGGAAGAGCAGCTGTTTCCCAAATCTCCCCCAACCTCAAGGATGGGGAGCAGACTAGAAAAAGGGTTAAGAGACCCAGGTGGCTACTGAAGTGCCCAGGCAGGTGTAAAACTCCTATCCTCTCTGCAGAGCTACTGGGAAGGAAAGAATAAAAGAAGAAAGGAAAGGAGGAAGGAAGGAAGGAAGGAAGGAAGGAAGGAAGGAAGGAAGGAAGGAAGGAAGGAAGGAAGGAAGGAAGGAGGATAAGAGGAAAAGGAAAGGAAGGAAGGAAGGAAATTCCAGTCCATTGCTGGACTTGGGGTGGGCACAGCTGCTTTGGACCTCTCTGTGTGAGGGGCAGGGTGGGTGAGAGTGGCAGATGAAGGGCAGAGGGTGTGTCCTCTCTGGTGTGTAAAAATTATTAGAGGCAGAAATGATCCATCTCCTGTACATGGGAGTTGGGGGGGGCGGTTAGGTTAAGAATAAGGACTGGCTGCATCTGATGAGGAAGATCTTTAGGGCAGTCCAGGAGGAGGCAGTCCAGAATTGGGGTGACCCAATCACGTGGTCCAGTTGAGGAGGGTCGGCGGCTCTTTGGGCTTCATCCTCAATGAGACCAGGCTGGGAGACTTGTAGTCACCATCAGGGGCTGTCTCAAAGCTGTGGCCCCCCAGAGCCGGGGAGAATCCATGGATGGAATAGATGCCCGGAGGAGGTCCCGGGGATGCTGGCACGCCCATAAAGCCAGCCACATTGCTGTGGGAATGGGAGTACGGCGACGTGCACGGGGATGGAATCCCCTCTGGGGACATCAGGCAGGGGCCGCCGGGGCTCCCTGAGCCTGGACTGGGCCACAGGTTGCTCTGCAGCTGAAACGAGAGGTGGGCTGTACGTTAGCTTAGCAAGTCAAAAGCCCGAGTATTTAGCATATAGTGAGGCATTAGTTGATTCCTTTAAGTACTCGACATTATAGGCTAGGCTCTGGAGAGGGACAAAACCACAGCTATCCCCTCCTCTCCCCCCAAATTCAAGGTCTTCCCAAACGGAACTCAGTCCTTTCCACCACTCACTACCCACCACCTGTGAGGTCACATGCTAGTTAGTGTAGCAGAGGCCCTGGGCAGCTGAGTCACAAAGTGGATGGAGTTCAGGCCTGGAGTCAGGAAGGCCTGAATTCAAATCTGGATTTGAAGCTGGGTGACCTTGGGTAAACCATTTAACCACTGCTTGCCTCAGTTTCCCCATCTGTAAAATGGGGATGCTAATAGCAAAGTTATTGTGAGGATCAAATGAGACTACAATTATAAAGTGCTTAGCACCAAGTAAACACTACATAAATATTAGCTATTATTACTGACAGCTACGGAGCAAAACAAGCCATTCACCACTTTCAAAAAACCTTTATCAAACTGCTATATTGGCAGTGGGGTGGCAGGGTGGAGGTGAGGAAGGGACAAAATAAAACTTGAAATACAAAGGCTTTACAAAAAAGAGTGTTGGAAACTATCTCTATGCGTATTTGGAAAAATAAAATACTATTGAAGAAAATTTTTCAAAACACGAAAAAAAAAAAAAAAAAAGCAATATCCTGACTAACATGGTAATAGATTTTGCAGGATTAAACATGTATAACCCAGATCAAATTGCTTACCATCTCGGGAAGTGGGGAGGTAAAGAAGTGAGAGAAAAAATTTGAAATGAAAAAAAAAAAAAAAGTTTAAATGAATGTTTGGGAGTTCAAATCCAACCTTAGACACTTTACTAGCTGTGTGAGCCTGCCTAAGTCACTTTACTTTGTTTGTCCCAGTTTCCTCATCTGTAAAATGAGCTGGAGAAGAAAAATGGCAAACTACCCAAATGGGGTCATAAATGGAGTTAGACCAGACTGAAAATAACTGAACAACCACCTCCTCGTTGTATAACTGAGGCAGAGAGTGGTTCAGTGCCCAGTCACACAGAGTATATGCATCTGAGTCAGGATTTGAACTCAGGGAAGTAAGGCTCTCTGTCCACTTGGCTACTCCCTCCTTATCTGGTGTCCTCTCTTCCACCCCCCAAAAAAACAATCCAGCTCTTTAGGGAAAAATAAAACTGGGCTCCAGGACAAGGATGGTCAAAGAATAAAGTGGGTTAGCCCACACACTGTGGAGAAGCAGCTTGCCAGAGTGTTGGGAAGAAGAGGAGGGTTCCAGGTGGGCATCTGAATGGGCTCTTCAAAATCACTCCCACATCCTGACCTCCTAAGAGATGGGGGTGGAGTGGAGTGGGGAGGCAAGAGGGGAAAAAGTGAAATCAAAATGTCCTCACCCCACCTCCACCTTGGTCCCTGGGCCACTTGAGAGCCTAGGAAAAGGGACAAGAGGACCAGGGCTATCCCTTGCCTTCCCTGAATCTCAGTTTCCTCATCTGTAAGTAGGGCTAACAAGGTATCCATTACTGACCTCACAGGGCTATTGGGTAAAAAACGCTTAAAACAAAATATGAGTCCTATTATAATTGTTGTTGGCACCCAGCTCCTGGCCGAAAGTGTGGTGAATTTATTATTCAATTCAACAAACATTTTTTAGGCTAGCACTGGGGATGGGGGAGTAAAAACAAAATTGAATCATAGGAGCAGCTAGGTGGCGCAGTGATAGAGCACCAGCCTTGAATTCAGGAGGACCCAAGTTCAAATGTGGTCTCAGACACTTAACCCTTCCTGGCTGTGTGAACCTGGGCAAGTCACTTAACCCCAGCCTCAGGAAAACACACACACACACACACACACACACACACACACATACACACACACACACACACACACACACACACTGAATCATGTCTCATTTCAAAGAGATGACATTTCCCTAGGGAATCTCTTCTGTGTTCCTGGTTTTCCCGGCTTCCAGATAGCTTAAATGTGTAGCACACACATTCTCAAAGAAATCTTTCCTAACTCTCCTTCTGAACTTAGGGACACTGTATGTATCTTGTACATGCATCGTTGTTGAATGTTGCTTGCCGCTATTAGAATGAGAGCTCCCTAAGCTGAGTTTTCCCCAGGTTGTAGACTCGAGCCTAAGGTATAGGAATTTTCATAAGTGCCTGTTGACTGACATTGGGGGTGGGTTGTAACAGGAAAACCAGACAAGTACCTATGAGATAATTTTTTTTGGAGGGGGAGAGTACTAACAACTAGAGAAATCAAGGAAGATGACATTGAAGGAGACTCTTGGCTCTGATTGACAATGGGCTAAGCCCAGAGGACTGAGGACTCCTCTGAAAGGATTTAGTCTTATTTTTCCAATGAAGGTGACAAATATATATATGCCTTGGCGCCTGTGTGAATTAGAAAGAGGAATTGGTGGAAAGTGAGGGGGGGGGAAAGTTTTTATATAATCTTCTGGATTATTGTACTGAATTGTCATAATGATCTTTATTTAAGGATTTGATTTTAAAGCTTCTATTCCTGTGGCTGATTCTTTCAGGTGATTCTATAGGAAGCAAAATATGAAAATAGCAAGTGATTGACCAGGAGTCAGGAAGGAACA